>NC_053435.1:38183626-38454720 GCF_007990345.1 Gossypium hirsutum | reverse complement strand
TCATGTGAATTAGTGTAGAATATGTAATATGAATGTGTGAAAATTTCAAGCTCAATTGGGTTGATTCATGTGAATTTAGTCAATAGGACTTATGTGAGAAAATTCTAAAATGTGATAGGTCAATGTGTGAGGACCTACTAGTGCATGTGGACAAAGGGGGGACTTGCATGTCAAATTTCCCCCCCTATGAGTAGTGCCGGCCATGACAAGGAAGGATGGGCAAAACATTCATGAACATGTTTGTTAGTGGAAGAATAAAATAAGGAGTATGGGTAATAAAGAAATGGAAAACAAAGAAAAAAAATGTGTTGTAGTGTTTGTCCCCCCCATTGCCGTGAGCTCAAGAGAAGAAAGGAGAAAAGTTTGTGTTCATCCTTTCTCACCTCCATTTTAGCCTAAATTAGAAGAAAAACAAAGAAAAAAATTTCTCATCCTTTGGTTCATCCTTGGCCAAAAATTTTAAGGAGGAAAGAAGAAGAAAGGTGAAGAGATTCGCCATGCATGTAGCTAGGCAAGGTATGTTAATGATGTTCCATGAGATGCATGCATGTTTTAGTTGTTAGCTTGAGTTTACCTAGCCCATGGTCTAAATCTTGCTATGTGATGGAAATGGCACTTGACATGGATGCATCATTCTGGTTGGTGTTGATGTTGTGGTGATGAGGCATGAGGATGAGTTAAGATTCGGCCTAGGTGGAGGTTGTTAATGCCATTGCATGCAAATATGAAGCTTGTTAATGATGCATGTGATGATGGCTTGATGATTCTGAACCTCCTTTTAGCATTTTTGTGTGAGCACATATGTGATTGGTTGCTAAGGGAGAAGAATCGGCTAGCAGATGTGTGCTAAGGCCGAATGTAACTTGCATGTTGATGAGCAATGCATGTGTTAAATCGATGAAAGGGGGAGGATGCTTTACTAGTGTGTATATGTGTGTATTAAGTGTTGAAATCGACCCCAAAAATGGACATGCATATTCGGCCAAGGGGAAAGAAATTAGCTAATATGTGTGTTGATGCATGATTTGCATGTATGAGACTTTAATGTCTAATGTATGAATATGGCTAAGTGCCTTGTGTTCATCTTTTGATGCCTAAATGATGAAATCAATTTATTTGTTTGATTAAGCTCAAGAGCAAAGGGGAATAAATCCGATAAGGGAAGGAAAAAGTGGTCGAATAGTTAGCGGGATCGTTCGACAACACCCGAGGTAAGTTCTTGAGTAAAAGAGCTTAAATTATGATGTGATTAGATCATGTTTGAGCAAATTAAAATCATGCTCTTTGTGTGGCTATTGAGCCGAATTTGCAAGAATGATAAATGTCTTGTGTTTGAGTTTGCTAACGAAAATGAAATACGAATGGGCCATGATTATGTTAAATGTGCATGGTTATTTGAATGCTGTCCGGGCTAAGTCCGAAGGCTTGTGCTAAGTGACAATATCCGGACTAAGATCCGAAGGCTTTGTGCGAGATACTAAATCCGGGTTAAGTCCGAAGCATCGTGCGAGTTGTTAATCCGGGTTAAGTCCCGAAGGCATTCTTGCGAGTGTTAAATCCGGGTTAAGTCCGAAGGCATTCGTGCGAGTTGTTAAATCCGGGTTAAGTCCCGAAGGCATTGTGTGAGTTACTAAAACCGGGCTATGTCCCGAAGGCATTGAACGAGGAGCTATATCCGGTTAAATCCCGAAGGTACGTGATTTGGTAATGAATGAGCTTGCTGTAAAATTCCAGTGAATACTCGAAAAACATCCCAATATGGGGATATGTTACGTATGTGTTAAATATTAATCGAGCCCTTACAAATAATGTTCGCTCAGTTGATAAACGAGCTACCGGCCTTCGGCCAAGTTAGTTTATTGTGTATGTACATAAGGGTTGTTAATGTTGTGAAGCAAGTTTGATATCGGTAAATTGCGTATTATGAAATATTCCGTTTAGCTATATGTGTGCTATTATTTGTGCATGCTGGAATTCCTTGCTCAAACTTACTAAGCATAAATTGCTTACTCGTTACATTGCTCCTCTGTTTTATAGATTTTTGGTTCTCCAGCATCGGACTCGGGATCTTGAGTCGAAGTCGCCCACACTATCAAAGGCTCTTTTGGGTACTATTTTGGTTGAATTTGATATGGCATGTATAGGACTACCCATTGTTGTCTTTCGAGTACTTTATGAATGTATAAGTGTACAGCCATGCGAAAATGGCTTGTAGAAGTGGAGTATGGCATTAGACCATTCGTATTTATGAATGTATAGATGGTTTCATGATGTAACTATGTTGGAATGGAAGTGTTGAGCAAATGATCAGCCACTAGAATGGCTAAGTATGATCATATGTGGGCTTATGTATGACAAGGCCCTAGTTGGTCCATGAAACCCCAAATTAGGTAAGGTTCACTTTGAAAACAGAAGCTGATAGCAGCAGTGGTGTGGATTGGAAAAATCACAAGAATTCGTAGGAGTGGAATTAAATAGTGAATAAATTATGTAATCGAACCTTGATGAATCTACTTTCATATGGAAGTAACGAAACAATTATAGGAACAGTACAGAAAGAGATATTCGGGTTCTTGTGTAACAGGGCCAGAACAGTTTCTGGATTCACTGTTCCGCCTTTGGAAATTCACTATAAATTGACCAGAGATAATTAGGGTCATACCATATATGTATGGATTCCTCTGAGTCTAGTTTCCATAGAAACAAACGGCATCAGTATTGAAGCTCTGTGCAGAGAGATATCCCAGTCGTAATGGGAAAAGGTCAGTGTAGTCAACCCCTGTAACATGGAGACTTTGACTAATAAACTGTACTAATTGGCCCGACCAAAAATTCTAGAAAAAATCCATAGGTGGGGACATGAGTCTAGTTTCAGGGAAAAATCACAAAACTGATTTTTGAGTTATGAACTCAAGATATGATTTTGAAGCGACTAGTACTCAGACTGGGCAGTGTCTGGAAAAATTTTCAAAGTTTGTTAACATTCGTGTCCGACTCCGTGTCGGTCTCGGGTTCGGGTGTTACATTTTATTGGTATCAGAGCTACGGTTTAGTCGATTCTAGGACTACCCCTAATGTGTTGGGTCTAGCTATACATGCCATTTTTTTGTGATTACTTGATAGTGTGGTGACTTCTGACAATTGTAAATGTGTTTATAGTAATGGATCCCGATCGTGACCGAGAGGTAGCTGATGATCTTGAGAGTGTAGGGCCTGCTCCCGCGCAAGGGGCAGTGCCGGTAGACTCTCAACCTAATGCTAGTAATCCGAATGATGAAGCTAGACAAGCATTCTATAGCGTGATGAATGATTGGTTCAACCAATACATTCGAACTAATATGGCTGTTCCACAACCTCCATTCCCGACAAATACTACCCCCGCACCTACAATACCACCGGTAACTGACCAAATAAGGTCAAATAAGCCCCAGTTGACAGAATCCGAAAACATGGGCTACTGATTTAAGGCTATGGATAGCGATGATGCGAGCAAGCGATTTTGGCTGGACAACACTATCCGGGTACTCGATGAGCTATCTTGTACACCGATGAATGTCTAAAGTGTGCTATCTCCTTGCTACGTGATTCTGCTACTATTGGTGGAGTACTCTGACTTCTATTGTGCCCGAGAGCAAGTAACTTGGGATTTTCCAAACTGAGTTTGGAAAAGTATATCAGTCAGAGATTTGTTGATCAAAACGAAGGAATTTCTTGAGCTTAAGCAAGGCTCCATGTCGGTTACTGATTACGAGCGAAAATTTGTTAGACTTAGCAAATACGCTCGGAATGTGTTTCGTCCGAAGCTATTATGTGTAAACGCTTCGAGGATGGGCTGAATGAAGATATAAAAATGTTCGTTGGCGTTCTTGAAATACGAGAGTTCGTGGTACTTGTTGAACGAGCTTGTAAAGCCGAAGAGCTTAGAAAAGAAAAGCAAAGAGTTCATGAGGGAACTGGAGAGTTTCGTAAAAGATCCTCGGAAGGTCTCTTCAACAGACATCGAAGAGATTTCGAGATGATGCGGGCCAGTTTAGAGGCACTTCGGGCCTTTTTGGACGAGATCGTGATCGACCCCTGTGGGTACACGAGGCACTTCGGTCGCCAGTGTTGGGAATGAACGTCGAGACAGGACGAAATGCCGATATTGCGGTAAATGGCATTCGGGGAGTTGTAGATTTCCTGACCGCTCCTGTTACAAATGCGGATCAGTGGACCACTTCATTAAAGATTGCCCGAGGTTGTCGGGACAGAATGCAAATCAGAGTGGGAGACCGGGTGCTACCACTGCTCAAGGTAGACCATCTGGAAATATGGGCAATGCTGGTGGTGGTCAGAGAGGATCTAGAGATGATATAACCAGATCCGAAGCCCGTGCGCCTGCTAGAGCTTATGCTATACGTGCCCGCGAGGATGCTTCTTCGCCTGATGTTATTACCGGTACATTCACCCTCTTTGATACTAATGTAATTGCTTTGATTGACCCCGGTTCTACCCATTCTTACATATGTGAAACCTTAGCATCCAGTAAGACTTTACCTATTGAGTCTACTGAGTTTGTAATTCGGGTGTCAAATCCCTTGGGTCGTTATGTGCTTGTCGACAAAGTGTGTAAGAAATGTCCCCTGGAAAATTCGAGGTTCCTGTTTTCCAGCGGACTTGATGCTTTTGCCGTTTGATGAATTTGATGTTATCCTTGGGTTGGATTGGTTGACCGCGCATGATGCGATTGTGAATTGCAAGAGCAAGACTATTGATTTGAGGTGCGCAAATAACGAAGTAGTCCGAATTGAGTCTGCGGACTTGGAGGGGATGCCAGCTGTAATATCAGCAATGTTGGCACAGAAATATGTAAGAAAAGGGTGCGAAGCATACCTTGCATATGTGCTTGATGACAAAGAATTAGAAAAGAAACCCGAATCTGTGCCGGTGGTTTGTGAATACCCGGATGTTTTTCCAGAAGAATTACCGGGTTTACCACATGTTCGGGAGGTAGAGTTTGGTATTGAGCTTGTACCTGGGACTACGCCGATTTCGATAGCTCCGTATCGTATGGCACCAACCGAGTTAAAGGAGTTGAAAGCTCAGTTGCAAGAACTGACGGAGAGAGGTTTCGCTCGACCAAGTTTCTCACCTTGGGGTGCACCAGTATTGTTCGTGAAAAAGAAGGACGGAACCATGAGGTTGTGCATTGACTATCGTCAGCTGAATAAAGTGACGATAAAGAACAAATATCCGTTGCCGCGCATCGATGATTTGTTCGACCAACTGAAGGGAGCCTCAGTGTTCTCAAAAATAGATTTGAGTTCGGGCTATTATCAGTTGCGAATTCGAGATCCAGATATTCCCAAAACTGCCTTCAGAACGAGATATGGTCACTACGAATTCTTAGTGATGCCGTTTGGGCTCACTAATGCCCCTGCAGTATTTATGGATTTGATGAATCGGATCTTCAGACCGTATTTGGATCAGTTCGTAGTTGTGTTCATTGATGACATTTTGGTCTATTCAAGAGATGAGACCGAACATGCTGAGCATCTGAGGCTAGTGTTGCAAATTTTGCGGGATAAGCAGTTATATGCTAAGTTCAGTAAGTGTGAGCTCTGGTTAAGAGAGGTTAGCTTCTTGGGTCATGTGGTATCCGCGTCGGGTATTCGAATTGACCCGAACAAAATTTCAGCCATACTGGACTGGAAACCTCCGAGAAATGTTACTGAAGTTCGGAGCTTTTTGGGGCTCGCCAGTTATTACCGACGATTTGTGAAAGGTTTCTCGATGATAGCCACACCAATGACGAAGCTACTTCAAAAGGATGTTAAGTTCGAGTGGACGGAAAAATGTCAGAAAAGTTTCGACCAACTGAAAACTCGTTTGACTGAAGCTCCAATTTTGGTGCAACCCGAATCAGGTAAAGAGTTTGTCATCTATAGTGACGCATCCCTACTTGGGTTGGGTTGCGTATTGATGCAAGAAGGTCGAGTCGTGGCCTATGCGTCGAGACAATTGAAGCCACACGAGAGGAATTATCCGACCCATGATCTCGAACTAGCTGCCATCGTGTTTGCTTTAAAAATATGGCGACATTATCTGTTTGGTGAGAAGTGCCATGTATTTTCGGATCACAAAAGTCTCAAATATTTGATGACTCAACTAGACTTGAATCTGCGACAAAGACGTTGGCTTGAGTTGTTGAAAGATTAGGAGCTTGTCATTGATTACCACCCGGGAAAGGCTAACGTGGTTGCGGATGCCTTAAGCCGGAAGTCATTGTTTGCTTTACGAGCGATGAACGTGCATTTGTCTGTTTTACCAGATAGTGTGTTAGTAGCTGAATTAAAAGCTAAACCATTATTGACTCACCAAATTCGTGAAGCTCAGAAAGTCGATGATGAATTGGTTGCAAAACGGTCTAAGTGTTTTCCGAACGAGGAATCGGAGTTTCAAATTGATGATGATGATTGTTTGAGGTTCAGAAATCATTTGTGTGTTCCAAGGAATTCGGAACTCATTTCGATGATTCTGAACGAAGCCCATTGTAGCCGAATGTCAATTCACCCGGGGAGTACGAAAATGTACAACGATTTGAAACGTCAATTTTGGTGGCATGGTATGAAACGGGACATCTCTGACTTTGTTTCGAGATGTTTAATATGTCAACAAGTGAACGCGGAACATCAAGTGTCTTCAGGATTACTCCAGCCGATCATGATACCCGAGTGGAAATGGGATCGAGTCACAATGGACTTTGTGTCCGGACTGCCTTTGTCAGCAAGTAAGAAGGATGCGATATGGGTTATTGTTGATAGACTGACTAAGTCGGCTCATTTCATCCCCGTACGTACGGATTTTTCATTGGATAAACTAGCTGAATTGTACGTTTATCAAATTGTGAGATTACACGGGGTACCTGTTTCTATCGTGTCGGATAGAGATCCGAGATTCACCTCACGATTTTGGAAGAAATTGCAAGAAGCTCTGGGTACCAAGTTGCATTTTAGCACTGCTTTTCACCCCCAAACCGATGGTCAATCCGAGCGGATAATTCAGATACTTGAGGATATGTTGAGATGTTGCATCCTCGAGTTCAGTAGTTCATGGGAACGGTATTTACCTTTGATTGAATTCGCTTACAACAATAGTTTTCAATCAAGTATTAAGATGGCACCTTACGAGGCTTTGTACGGTCGTAAATGCCGTACACCATTGTTTTGGACCGAGCTCGGTGAAAGTAAAATTTTCGGAGTTGATTTGATTAAAGATGCTGAGCAGAAAGTAAAGGTAATCCGTGAAAGTCTGAAGGTAGCCACGGATCGTCAGAAGTCGTACGCAGATTTGAAACGAAAAGACATCGAGTATCAGGTGGGAGACAAAGTGTTCCTTAAGGTTTCACCTTGGAAAAGATACTCAGGTTCGGCCGTAAGGGCAAGTTGAGCCCAAGATTCATTGGGCCGTACGAAATCTCCGAATGAGTTGGTCCGGTTGCGTATAGATTGATTTTGCCCCCGGAGCTTGAAAAGATTCATGATGTCTTTCATGTTTCGATGCTTCGACGCTATCGATCTGATCCATCGCATATAATTAGCCCATCAGAGGTTGAAATTCAAGTCGACATGAGCTATGAAGAAGAACCGATGCGTATCCTAGCTCGTGAAGTGAAGGAGTTGCGAAACAAAAGAGTTCCGCTAGTAAAGGTGTTATGGCTCAAACACGGGATCGAGGAAGCTACTTGGGAGACCGAGAGCTCGATGAAAGAACGATACCCAAACCTATTTACCGGTAAGATTTTCGGGGACGAAAATTTCTTAAGTGGGGGAGAGTTGTGACAGCCCAAAGTTGACCCTAGTCGGGAAGTGGTTTCGGGACCGCTAAACCGAGTCACCGAAATGTTTGAATGTGATACTTATTGTGTAGAATATGTAATTATGAATGTGTGAAAATTTCAAGCTTCAATTGGGTTGATTTCATGTGAATTTAGTCAATAGGACTTATGTGAGAAAATTCTAAAATGTGATAGGTCAATGTGTGAGGACCTACTAGTGCATGTGGACAAAGGGGGGACTTGCATGTCAAATTTCCCCCCCTAATGAGTAGTGGCCGGCCATGACAAGGAAGGATGGGCAAAACATGTCATGAAACATGTTTTGTTAGTGGAAGAATAAAATAAGGAGTATGGGTAATAAAGAAATGGAAAACAAAAGAAAAAAAATGTGTGTGTAGTGTTTGTCCCCCCCCATTGCCGTGAGCTCAAGAGAAGAAAGGAGAAAAGTTTGTGTTCATCCTTTCTCACCTCCATTTTAGCCTAAATTAGAAAGAAAAACAAAGAAAAAAATTTCTCATCCTTTGGTTCATCCTTGGCCAAAAATTTTAAGGAGGAAAGAAGAAGAAAGGTGAAGAGATTCGGCCATGCATGTAGCTAGGCCAAGGTATGTTTAATGATGTTCCATGAGATGCATGCATGTTTTAGTTGTTAGCTTGAGTTCTACCTAGCCCATGGTCTAAATCTTGCTATGTGATGGAAATGGCACTTGACCATGGATGCATCATTCTTGGTTGGTGTTTGATGTTGTGGTGATGAGGCATGAGGATGAGTTAAGATTCGGCCTAGGTGGAGGTTGTGTTAATGCCATTGCATGCAAAATATGAAGCTTGTTAATGATGCATGTGATGATGGCTTGATGATTCTTGAACCTCCTTTTTAGCATTTTTGTGTGAGCACATATGTGCATTGGTTGCTAAAGGGAGAAGAATCGGCTAGCAAGATGTGTGCTAAGGCCGAATGTAACTTTGCATGTTGATGAGCAATGCATGTGTTAAATCGATGAAAAGGGGGAGGATGCTTTACTAGTGTGTATATGTGTGTATTAAGTGTTGAAATCGACCCCAAAAATGGACATGCATATTCGGCCAAGAGGAAAGAAATTAGCTAATATGTTGTGTTGATGCATGATTTTTGCATGTATGAGACTTTAATGTCTAATGTATGAATATGGGCTAAGTGCCTTGTGTTCATCTTTTGATGCCTAAATGATGAAATCAATTTATTTGTTTGATTAAGCTCAAGAGCAAAGGGGAAATAAATCCGATAAAGGGAAGGAAAAAGTGGTCGAATAGTTAGCGGGATCGTTCGACAACACCCGAGGTAAGTTCTTGAGTAAAAGAGCTTAAATTATGATGTGATTAGATCATGTTTTGAGCAAATTAAAATCATGCTCTTTGTGTGGCTATTGAGCCGAATTTGCAAGAATGATAAATGTCTTGTGTTTGAGTTTTGCTAACGAAAATGAAATACGAATGGGCCATGATTTATTGTTAAATGTGCATGGTTATTTGAATGCTGTCCGGGCTAAGTCCCGAAGGCTTGTGCTAAGTGACAATATCCGGACTAAGATCCGAAGGCCTTTGTGCGAGATACTAAATCCGGGTTAAGTCCCGAAGGCATTCGTGCGAGTTGTTAAATCCGGGTTAAGTCCCGAAGGCATTCGTGCGAGTTGTTAAATCCGGGTTAAGTCCCGAAGGCATTCGTGCGAGTTGTTAAATCCGGGTTAAGTCCCGAAGGCATTGTGTGAGTTACTAAAACCGGGCTATGTCCCGAAGGCATTTGAACGAGGAGCTATATCCGGTTAAATCCCGAAGGTACGTGATTTGGTAATGAATGAGCTTGCTGTAAAATTCCAGTGAATACTCGAAAAACATCCCAATATGGGGATATGTTACGTATGTGTTAAATATTAATCGAGCCCTTACAAATAAATGTTCGCTCAGTTGATAAACGAGCTACCGACCTTCGGCCAAGTTAGTTTATTGTGTATGTACATAAGGGTTGTTAATGTTGTGAAGCAAGTTTGATATCGGTAAATTGCGTATTATGAAATATTCCGTTTAGCTATATGTGTGCTATTATTTGTGCATGCTGGAATTCCTTGCTCAAACTTACTAAGCATAAATTGCTTACTCGTTACATTGCTCCTCTGTTTTATAGATTTTTGGTTCTCCAGCTATCGGACTCGGGATCTTGAAGTCGAAGTCGCCCACACTATCAAAGGCTCTTTTGGGTACTATTTTGGTTGAATTTTGATATGGCATGTATAGGACTACCCATTGTTGTCTTTCGAGTACTTTATGAAATGTATAAGTGTACAGCCATGCGAAAATGGCTTGTAGAAGTGGAGTATGGCATTAGACCATTCGTATTTATGAATGTATAGATGGTTTCATGATGTAACTATGTTGGAATGGAAGTGTTGAGCAAATGATCAGCCACTAGAATGGCTAAGTATGATCATATGTGGGCTTATGTATGACAAGGCCCTAGTTGGTCCATGAAACCCCAAATTAGGTAAGGTTCACTTTGAAAACAGAAGCTGATAGCAGCAGTGGTGTGGATTGGAAAAATCACAAGAATTCGTAGGAGTGGAATTAAATAGTGAATAAATTATGTAATCGAACCTTGATGAATCTACTTTCATATGGAAGTAACGAAACAATTATAGGAACAGTACAGAAAGAGATATTCGGGTTCTTGTGTAACAGGGCCAGAACAGTTTCTGGATTCACTGTTCCGCATTTGTAAATTCACTATAAATTGACCAGAGATAATTAGGAGTCATACCATATATGTATGGATTCCTCTCTGAGTCTAGTTTCCATAGAAACAAACGGCATCAGTATTGAAGCTCTGTGCAGAGAGATATCCCAGTCGTAATGGGAAAAGGTCAGTGTAGTCGACCCCTGTAACATGGGAGACTTTGACTAATAAACTGTACTAATTGGCCCGACCAAAAATTCTAGAAAAAAATCCATAGGTGGGGACATGAGTCTAGTTTCAGGGAAAAATCACAAAACTGATTTTTGAGTTGTGAAACTCAAGATATGATTTTTGAAGCGACTAGTACTCAGACTGGGCAGTGTCTGGAAAAATTTTTCAAAGTTTGTTAACATCTCGTGTCCGACTCCGGTGTCGGTCTCGGGTTCGGGGTGTTACAACATACGTAATTTCTCATGTATAAGTACATTATTCAACTCACCGATCCCTTTTTCATCATATCACATTTCAATTTTGAACTTACCGTTTCATTACCTTTTCTTACCGTTTCATTTGTATAATACCAGACATAAGCATATACATCAATCATAATCTCAAGCTTGACATAAACCTAATCACCATCATCACTACACAAGTTAGTGCATTTATGTATATAACTCATTTGGGGTCAATCATATGATAAACCATTTTACAAGAAATTACACCTTTTGAATCTTACCACCTTTTCATGAACATAAGCATATTTCCATTTGGCCAATTACCATTTCAATGTATATCATTAATATTAAACATGATATAATGCAACCAAAAGCTTGGCACAAACCTAAGCATCATCCACAATCTCAAATGATAATTCATTTATGTTTAGGTTAATATTCAATAAATAAAAAATCTTTCAAATTCATTAAACAATTTACCTTATCAAGATTTTTCATATGAAGAACGACTTACAGATTAGAGTACATTGTCAGTCCAACCGAACACACAAGATGCTCACACGAGCCAATCCCTCAAACACACAATGCTCATAAGAGCTAATCCAACCAACACACCAAATAGAGTGTATAACATGAGAGTTCGCAGCAAATGCTGAACCTCAGTTTACTCGAGTAATGTGAATATACATCACTCCATAATCATCTCCACTCTAATTCCTCATAACACACCAAATCACGATTGTACTCTATCCCGCGTTCATTCCAATCCGAGTAATCAAATTCAATATTATATCTCAAATGACCATTAATTATCAACAATTAAAAATAAATATACATGTTGTACCATGTTAATCTACTAAAAAATTCATATTGATGTTAAATTCTAACTGTACGAGATTACCTGGCTAAATTGCAGAAATATCAAAGTACAGGGAAATTTTGGTAATTTTCCATTCCCCTTGATTTTCCACTCGACCTTGATCTAACTTAATAATTTTATTCAATTTATTAATTAAAACAGTAAAAAAATTTATATTATGAAATTTAGTATTTTTGACATTTTTATGAAATTGCCTTTAACATTTTACTTTTATTTAATTTGGTCCCTGGACCTAAGACATGGAAATTAACCATTTTTAATGCAAAACCGTGCTAGCCGAATATTCATGGCATTCAATACAACCCATTGTTGCAATAGTTTCACAACGAGCCCTTTTATTTTTACTATTTAAACAACTTAGTCCCTAATCAAAAATTCATCAAAAATCACTTAATAAAATACTTTTAAATATCAACTAATATCTCAAAATTCATCATTTAACATATAAAATCACAAGGTTCATCAATGGAAACATTCAAAATCCTTAACAGTTTCAAAATCGAATATATAGGCTAGCTGCTGGACCTAGTTACAACTATCTCAAAAACATAAAAATTACAAGAAATAGGATTGATTATACTCGCATGCAAAGAAATAAAGCCAAAACCAAAACCTCCTCTATAGCTATGGTGCTCAATCGTGTGAAGAAGAAGAAATGAAGTTAAAATGTTTTAATTTCACTTTTATTTGTTTTAATTTCCTTTTAATTACAAAATTGCCATTGAATTTATATTATTTAATTTATTTTCAACCATATGTCATCCCACCATTCTAAGAATGGTTAATTTACCATATTAATCCTTCCACTTATATTCATTAGGCCATTTAATCATTCAAATCTAATAGTGATCAAATTTTACATATTTCACGATTTAGTCCTTTTTTATTAATTAACTTTCGAAACGTTAAAATTTGTTAATGAAACTTTAAGACCACCTTAATGAAACTCCGTAAATATTTATAAAATATTTACGGCTTGGTTTATAGAAATGAGGTCTCGATACCTAATTTTCTAAAATCATTTGACCTTATTGTCTTACCACTTGAACTTAATTAATCATAAGAATAACATAAATTATCATATCAAAAATATTTTAAAACCATATTTGACTCATAAATATTAAATAGTAATATTTATGAACTTACACCCTAAACCACAATCCAATTTCTACAATCCATCATAGCAGAATCATCTGAGCTTTTCCTACAGTAACTAAGGAAATGGACTAAACACTCATATGCAGTATAAACCCAATCAATCTCAAGGGTTTAACCAATAAGCTCTAAAACCACCTTAAGTTGAGTCATTAAACAATTTGGAGGACTTGTTGAAGGCATACATGGTGACAAATGATGCTTTGATTCAAAGTAAAGCAACAACACTAAAAAATCTGGAGAACCAGATGGGTTAGTTAGCTATTGACCTTTGTAGTAGACCACAAGGAGCTTTGCCGAGTGATACAAAAAATCTAAGGAGTTTGGGTATGGAGCATTGAAAATTGGTTGTGTTACGAAGTGGAAAGGCTTTGTAACCCAAGGAGGTAATGACTGAAGATGAACCTACTAAGAAGGATGAAAGTCAACCAATAATTGAAGTTCCTACACCAAAAAAAATCAAATAATGAAAAATCTGATAAAACCCTAAACTAGTAAATTCTAAGTATCTAACACTTTCTTTTGCAGATTTGCCTTTTCAAAAAAGTTGTCCATATCAACCTAAAGTTCCAAATCGTCAAAGACTTCAGTAGAATAAGTAGAAAAAAGAGGTACAATTCAAGAAGTTCTTGGATATTCTAAAACAACTTTACATCAACATCCCGTTGGTGGAGGCTTTAGAACAGATGCCCAACTACTTGAAGTTTATTAAGGATATTTTATCCAAGAAGAAATGACTTAGTGAGTATGATACTATTGCTTTGATGAAGGAGTGAAGCGTAACAGCCCAATTTTGGGTCTAGTCAGAACAGTGGTTTTGAGACCACAAATCTGATGTAGAAAACTTTATTTTTATTATATTATTATTATGGTCTAAAATTTTATTGAATTATTTTGTGAAAATTTCGTTCGAAAAATTTGACGTTTGGGCACTCAATTTAGTCAAAAGGACTAAATTGTAAAAAGTGCAAAAGTTTAGTTCTACATGTTAGAAGTGTCTAATTGCTATGAAATTTTAAATTGGATGTCCTTAAATGGTAATTAGACCATTTTTAAGTTTTTGGAAAAAATGGACATGGTTAGGTATGTTTCTAAAGTTTTTCATTAAGGGCATTTTAGTAATTTGGTAATTAAATGAATTAAAAAGCCAAATTAAAAGCCAATTTTTGTCCATCTTCCTCCCATGGATGAAATTTACAAGAAGAAACCATGGCTAGGGTTTTTGAAGCTCGATTGTAAGTTCGTTCTAGCCCCGTTTTTAATGATTTTTATATTGTTGAAATCCTCGTAACATGATCTATCTATTTCTACCACTAAATTAAGAAATAATAAAGGTCTAAAATTTTACCCATGATGGATATTTGTATATTTTTATGTCTAATGGTAGGAAATGTATGTTTGGTGTATGATAAACGACTTTTGCTAAGTGATTTTTGATGAAAATGACTAAAAGGACCTATTTGTAAAAAGTTATAAAATGGGTGTTAAAATGATAATAAAAAAATGCAGGCTGCTATAAGCATGTATAAGGTTCGGCTAGGCATCAGTATTGAAGAAATTGAGTACATTTCATTTTACGAGCCTATGGACTAAAATGTAAAAATGTCAAACTTTAGGGGCAAAAATGTATTTTTTGCCATAATGTGATTTTGGGCTGATTTGAATAGTATAATGATTAAATAAGTTAAATGTGATATTGTAGATCAAGAAAAACGAGGTTCAAAATTAGAACGGGGGAAAAAAGAGCATTTGACGATTAGGTCATTTTCGCCATTTCTATCTTGAGGTAAGTTCGTATGTTTAATAAGCATTAAATTATATATGTATAAATGCTTAATTGATATAGTTGTGGAAAATGTTATATTATTGAAATGAAATGTGAATGCTATTGAAAACGATACTACGGAGATGACCGATAGAAATTTGATACAGAGAAAGTCCCGGTTCAACCTTAAGAATAGATAGGATACAAATGTCATGGCATTAAGGTTACTAAGATTACGTGTAAGACCATATCTGGGATATGACATCGATATGAGACTTCGTGTAAGACAATAGCTGGGCTATTGGCGTCAATACAAGATTACATGTAAGACCATATCTGGGACATGACATTGGTACGATACTGTGTGTACTAGATTCTCGAGTATCCTTTAGTATTTCAAGAGGTTCAGTGGATAATTTAATGGGTATGTCAAAGAGGAGAAAAAGCATGTATGTATTACGAATTTACACAAGTATATACATAAAGTTTATAAACATTGACTTTATGATATTGCGAGTTCATGGTTTCCATGAGAATGTTTTTGCGAAAGCCTTTTGATTATTGATTTATACTTGTGATGTAAAAAATATATAGTAAATTCAATTAGCGATCGTGTAATTGGCTTTCGGGCCAAATTAAGTTATGATCTAACATGTTTGATCCACACAAATTGTGATTTATCGGATATGAGAAAAAGGAAATATTGGCATAATTGCCTATTAAAATGGTTGTGAGAAGATATATGGGCTTTAAACAATTGAAAGATGTTAGAATATATGCTTCAAAAGTGAACACTCATAATTAATGTGCAGGTTCATGGAGAGATTTCGATTATTAGGCTAATGTCGAGACATGTTAAATTATGCTTGCAAATTGATAGAACAAACAATGTGACAAATAAGTTATAACTGTGAGTTTTAATGAAATTTATTTTATCTTGTGTTTATATCATTGGATTTGGTAAATGATTGGTAAGAGTTGCTTATTACGTTCATACGGACTTACTAAGCTATATAGCTTACCCCCTTCTTTTCCCATGTTTTATAGTGTCGTCAAGCTAGCTCGGGTTGGAGATCGTCGGAGATCCTATCACACTATCAAGCTATCATATTAGGTATTGATGAATTCAAGTATTTAGAGTTGATGGCATGTATAGGGACTTGGTCTTTTGGTCATATGTGTTGGCTTTCATTTTGTATATAGCCTTGGAAGTTGGCTAATGTTGGTTATGAGTATATTTATATTAATGTCATTTGAAATGTGGAAACTTTCATAATTTGATGTGGAGAGGTCAATGTTTTAAGCATGTTGACAAATGGTATGAGAATGACATGTTATGGTCTTGGTTGTGATTTTCATGCTTGAGTTTGTGCCATGTGATGTTGAGTAGATATGTTCAAGTGATGGTGGCAAAATGGCTTGGTAAATAGCCTTGTTTTTGTCCACACGGGTAGACACACGGCGCATGTCTAGGTCGTCTGTGACACACGGTCAGACCCATGGGCGTGTGATCCGGCTGTGTGTCCCCTGCACCTAATTTTTTGCAAAACAGAATGCTAGTTTTGAGCACACGGGTATGAGACACGGCCGTGTGTCTCAGCCGTGTGAAAGACACAGCCTCGAGACACGGGCATGTGCCATGGCTGTGTGACTTCAATTTGCACTTGGGTGAAAAACAGAGAGTTACATGGGTTAGGGACACGGGCATGTTTGACCACACGGCCTGCCTACACGAGCATGTCCCAAGCCACAAGGGCATGTGACTCCTATTTTAGTAAAAATTTTCTAAGCTTGGTAAAATGTTCTTGAGTTCTCTGTTTAGTCCCGAACCACCTCCAATGCATGTTTTGGGCCTCGTAGGCTCGTAATAGGGACTTTATAATTAATTTCAAAAAGTTTGAATTTGATGCCAGATTTTATGGCTCATAAGTGTATGTTTGCTTGTGTTTAAGTCCGGTAATGCCTCGTACCTTGTTCCGGAGTCGAATATGGGTAAGGAGTGCTACATGCAGTGCGTTCTTACAAAACAAGCTACCTCCAAAACTGAAGGACTCTAGAAGCTTAATGATACATTGTAACATTAGAGAATCTTACTTCGATAAAGTTTTGTACGACCTTGGAGCAATCATCACCTTGATGCCCAAATCTATTTTCAAACTGTTAGGAATAGGTGAAGTAAGAACCACTACTGTGACACTTCAACTTACAGATCATTCGTTAGCATATCTCAAGGGAAAGATCGAGGATGTTTTGGTAAGGGTTGATAAGTTTATTTTTCTTGCTAACTTTATTGTGTTAGACTTTGAAGCAGATAAAGAAGTTCTGATCATCCTAGGGAGACCTTTCCTAATCACAAGAAGAACGTTGATAGATGTACAAAAATGAGAACTCACAATGAGAGTTCAAGATGATAATGTAACATTTAACATTCTGAAGGCCATGAAATTTCTCGATCTGATGAAGGAATGTGAAGTAATGGAGGAATTAGGAACCTTACTTTCTATGAAATACAAGAGAAATTTTGAAGAAGACCCATCAGAGTACACTTTAGGGTCTGAACCCTTGGAAGATGAAGAAGGTAATGAAGGTATGGCTTTGATGGAACCCAATTTGAGGAGTTATGTTCAACCACTATGGTTCGAACCACTAGAGTTGGAAGTTCAGGAATTTACACAACCCAAGTTGCCAGTCGAGGAACTGCCTAACCTTGAACTAAAGGTACTTCTATCCCATTTAAAATATCTTTATTTAGGTAATAGTTCTTCTTTACTTGTGATTGTTTCAGTAGAACTGACAGAACACCAAGAGGAGTAATTGATTATTGTTTTAAAGAAATTTAGAAAGGCAATTGGTTGAACCATAGTTGACAAACTAGGTATAAGCCCTTCCTTCTATATGCATAAGATTATTTCAGAGGAAGGTGAGCGAGGTAGAATCGATAGGAAAATGAGGCTTAACCCTATCATGAAAGAAGTGGTATAGAAAGAGGTGATCAAATGGTTAGATGCAGGAATTATCTACCTCCATCTCAGATAATTCTTGGGTAAGTCCAGTACAATGTGTACCAAAGTAAGGTGGAATCATGATCGAGGATGAACGTAAAGAGTTAATCCCTCACGGGTTGGAGAATTTGTATTGACAATAGCAAATTGAACAAAGTCACTTATAAGGATTATATTTCATTGCCTTTAATGGATTAGATGTTAGATTGACTGGAAGGTAACGAATTTTATTACTTTTTATATAGATAGTCAGGATACAACCAAATAGTTGTAGCCCCGGAAGACCAACATAAAACCACTTTTACTTGCCTATACGATACTTTTTCTTTTAGGCAAATGCCTTTCGGCTTATGTCATGCACCTGCCACATTTCAGCAATGTATGATGCAATTTTAACTGATATGGTTGAAAATTTTGTTAAGGTTTTCATAGATGATTGATAAACCATAATATATACATATTTTTACCCCGTGCTTGGCATATTTATGGATGATTTTTCCTTGGTTTCATTGAATTTGATGCTCCTAATCCTTTAATTTCATGTTTTATACTTAGAAAAGCTTAGGATAGCAAAAAGAGTGAGAAATGGGCCAAAAACAGACAAATTAGGCCTAAATCAGTGTTTCACACGGGCTAGGCACTTCCACATGGGTGATAAAATATAATATATACATATTTTTACCCCATGCTTGGCATATTTATGGATGATTTTTCCTTGGTTTCATTGAATTTGATGCTCCTAATCCTTTAATTTCGTGTTTTATACTTAGGAAAGCTTAGGATAGCAAAAAGAGTGAGAAACGGGCCATAAACGGACAAATTAGGCCTAAATCAGTGTTTCACACGGGTAGGCACTTCCACATGGGTGATCCACACGCCAGTGTGTGACACACGGGTAGACCACACGCCCGTGTGTCATGGCCATGTCGACATTAATCCAAGTCAGAATTGCACACGGCCTGAGCACCTTCACACGGGCGTGGCACACAGTCGTGTCCCTGTCGAGCCCAAGTCTAGTTCTACTCAGAAAAGGCTAATTTTGGGCTATTTTGGGCATTTGAAAGTCTATATAAACACCCTAGAAGAGTATTAGAGGGAACACAGAGAGTTGAAGGCAGAAAATACCCAAGGACAGCCATCAAAATCACCTTAGAGGCAGGATCTACATCAAGACTAAAGAATTCCATCCAATTTCCTAGAAGTTCTTTGGATTTCTTTATGTTTTGTTGTTTCCCAAACTTTGAGATGTCTTCCATTATTATTATGAACTAAACTACCTAAATACCTAAGGAAGATAAAACCTAAGAGGGATCTTATTATTATTTGAGTAATATGATAAATACTTGTTCTTATTCTTAATTGTGAATTTAACTCTTGCTTTAATATTACAGGATATTAATTCAGGTTTTTGATGTGCTTATTCAGTGGAGCAAAAGTCCCTGTTTAAGAGTAGATCATTCACAATTAGGTAGAGTTGCATGCAATCCTAGAGATCGGACAACATAAATCTGTCGAATTAGAGTCAAATCTAATAAGGGAATCCATAGATTGAGTTAATGTGACAATAGGGGTTTTAATTAGAAAGAGATTTCAATTAATCAACCTAGATTCAGTTGTTTTTAGTCTCGGGAAAGATATTAACATAAATCAGGGATTTCTATGGGTTAAGTCAAGTGAATAAATCGTTTAGTTCAAAGGTAATAAGTGAAGTCTAGGTGGATTCTTCCTTGGGTATTGTCTTCTCCATTAGTTTTCAAAAAAGTATTTTTCAACTTTAATCTCTGTTGCAATCTTAGTTAATTAGATAAATAGTTTTAGATAAAACATTCTCTTAAATTTTAGGCTAGATAATAAGAAGATAGTAATTACTAGTACTTTTAGTCCTCATGGATGCGATATTTCTGGTCTCACAATAACTATACTACTGTTCGATAGGTGAACTTGCCTTAAGTCAAATTTTTAGTTAGTTTCACGACCATCAAGTTTTTTGCGCCATTACTGGGGACTAAGATATTAGGAACGCTTAATTTTTATTACTTTAGCCATTCTTTATTTTTATTACAATTTAATTTTGTTTTTAATTTTTCTAAATTACTAAATTTTATTTTCTTTACTTCCGGCAGGTTTTTATAGTTTATGACTAGAAGAAACCCATCAGGACCTCTACTTTTCGACAGTGAGATCAAAAGCACAGATCGCAGAAATCAAAGAGAAATAACGCGAAGCCTACAATACATAGAGGAAGGGCAAGAGGACGATATTCACACCACAACAGAGGAGATGGCTGAAAATCAGAATAATCCGCTACCTTCTCCGGTTGCTGCAAATCCAGTAAATCAGAATCCTACTCCTCGTACTATGTATGATTATGCTAAACCTACTTTAACAAGAACTGAATCAAGTATAGTTAGGCATGCTGTTGTTGCAAATAATTTTGAACTGAAACCTAACACGATTCAAATGATACAACAGTTTGTTCAGTTTGATGGTTTGCAGGATGAATATCCAAACACTTATTTAGCAAATTTTCTAGAATTCTGCGACACTTTTAAGGTCAATGACATTTCTGACGGTGCAATTCGCCTCCAGTTGTTTCCATTCTCATTGAGGAACAAAGCTAAACAGTGGTTAAACTCGTTACCACGAGGGTCAATCACTAAATGACCGAAAAGTTTTTACTAAAATATTTTCTTCCGGCTAAAACGGCTAAACTAAGGAATGATATTTCTTCTTTTGTGCAGATGGATTTAGAAACACTCTACGATGCATGAGAGAGATACAAGGATCTATTGAGAAGGTGCCCTTACCATGGGTTAGCTCTTTGGCTACAAGTTCAAACTTTCCACAACGGTTTGAATCCCTCGACTAGACAGATGATTGACGCAGTTACTTGTGGGACTATTAACAATAAGACACCTGAAGAGGCTTATGAGTTTATAGAAGAGATGTCACTGAATAATTATCAGTGGCAAGTCATGAGGACAAAGCCGATGAAAGCAGCCGGCATTTTTAACGTTGATTCAGTTACTATGCTTTTTAATCAGTTAGAACTTTTGAATAGGAAAATTAATGGTTTACTCAATTCTTCATAGGTTCATCTAGTAATGCAGTGTGATGTAAGTGGAGGTGGAACAAGCAATTTAGACTATCCATCCTACGGCCCTAACATGGAAAATGAGCAAATGAACTTTATGGGTAATAATCCTCGACCTCAAAATAATCCTTATAGTAACACTTACAATGCAGGTTGGAGGAACCACCCAAATTTCTCATAGGGAGGCCAAGGAAATCAAAGACCACCACCCCCTCCAGGCTGCCAACAACAACCTTAGCAGCTAGAGAAAAAGTCGAACCTTGAGGAGATGATGACAAAATTTATCTCAGTAGCGGAGAATCGTTTTCAAAATGCTGAAACTGCACTTAAAAATTAACAAGCATCAATTCAAGGGCTCGAGAATCATATAGGACAGCTAGCTAAGATGATTTCAGAGAGACCACCAGGGTGCCTACCTAGCAATACCGAACCCAATCCAAAAGAGCATGTGAAAGCAGTTACGTTAAGGAGTGGGAAAGTGTTAGTTGAATCTGAAAAGAAGCTGCAACCAGAACCTGATAGAAAAGAAGGTGAGGAGGAAGAACTCGAAAACAATAAAAAACTGGTGTTGAGGAAATATAAACCACCAATCCCATACCCAGCAAAGTTGAAGAAATACCGCATGGATGCACAATTTGGTAAATTTGTCGAACTTTTTAAACAATTACATATTAATTTATCTTTTGTTGAAGCTATCTCGTAGATGCCTACATATGCAAGATTTTTAAAGGATCTTCTAACAAATAAAAGGAAGTTTGAAGACTTGCCTACAATGAAACTCAACGAGGAATGCTCGGCCATACTCCAACATAAACTGCCAACCAAACTGAAAGATCCAGGAAGTTTTACTATTCCCTGCTTAATTAGTAGTTTGAATGTTGAGAAGGCAATAGCTGATTTAGGTGCTAGCATTAATTTGATGCCATATAAAATGTTCAAGCAACTTGGTCTTGAGGAACGGAAACCCACTAGGATGAGTGTTCAAGTAGCTGATAGATCTATTAAATATCCTAGGGGTATTATAGAGGAAGTACTTGTAAAAGTAGATAAATTTATATTCCCTGTTGATTTTGTTGTGCTTGACATGGATAAAGATGTTAAGGTGCCTTTAATTTTAGGTCATCCATTTTTAGCCACTGCTAGGGCTGTTATTGATTTGGGTGATGGTAAACTTGTGCTTAGAGTAGGTGACGAAGAGATTATGTTTAAAATTTATGATGCCATGAGATTTTCTAGGGAACATGATGACTCATGTTATTTTATTGACTCTATTGATCATGCTACTCAACACTCTTTCCAGGAAATCGTACATAAGGACACGTTGGAACTGTGTTTTACCAAAGGAAATGAGGTAAATGATGATGACTCTGAGATAGGTAAGTTAAAAGCTGAACTAAATTCCAATGAGCCTTCACTAAGACAGAAGAGCTATGAGGGTATTGAGGTAAATAATGAATTAAAATTAAAACCCTCTGTTGAAGAACCGCCTAAATTGGAATTAAAGCAATTACCAGATCACTTAGAATACACGTTTCTTGGAGATAATTCCACATTACTAGTAATTATTGCTTCAAATTTACAGCCAACCGAAAAAGACGAGTTACTCAAAGTATTAAAGGAGCATAAAAGAGCCATAGCTTGGAAGATTTCTGACATAAAAGGGATTAACCCTTATTTTTGCACACATAAAATTTTAATGGAAGATGAATTCAAACCCTATGTGCAAGCTCAAAGACGATTGCATCCTAACTTGAAAGAAGTCGTAAAAGCTGAGGTAATTAAACTTCTATATGCTAGAATTATTTATCGTATTTCTGATAGTTCCTGGGTGAGTCCTGTGCAAGTTGTTCCTAAGAAAAGAGGCATGACTATTGTGGCCAATGAGAAGAACAAATTAATTCCAACACGAACAATCATGGGATGGAGAGTCTGCATTGACTATAGGAAATTGAACGATGCCACAAGAAAAGATTACTTTCCCCTACCATTCATTGATCAGATGTTTGAAAGATTATCTGGACTTATGAATTATTGCTTCCTAGATGGACTCTCCGGTTATTTCCAACTCCTGATAGCTCCTGAGGACCAAGAGAAAACGACATTTACATGTCCATACGGTACGTTTGCTTATCGACGAATGCCTTTTGGATTATGTAATGCTCCTGCTACTTTTCAGCGATGCATGTTGGCCATTTTTGATAAACTCGTGGAAGACATTATGGAGGTATTTATGGATGACTTCTCGGTATTCCGGAACTCTTTCTATCTTTGCCTTAAAAATTTAAAATGAGTTTTAATTAGATGTGAGGAAACAAATCTTGTACTAAATTGGCAAAAATGTCACTTCATGGTTCATGAAGGAATTGTGTTAGGCCATAAAATTTCTAGTAAGGGAATCGAGGTTGATAAAGCAAAAGTTCAAACTATTGAGAAACTACCTCCCCCTAATTTAGTTAAGGCTATTTGTAGTTTCTTAGATCATACTGGATTTTATACAAGATTTATTAAATTTTTTTTCTAAAATAGCTAAGCCTTTGACGAATTTGCTAGAGAAAGACGTACCTTTCGATTTTAGTCAGAATTGTTTAAAAGCGTTCAATACTCTTAAGGATAAATTAATTAACGCTCCGATTGTAGTTGCACCTGATTGGAATTTACCTTTTGAATTAATGTGTGATGCGAGTGATTTTACAGTAGAAGCGGTTCTTGGACAGCGGAAAGACAAGCACTTTTAACCTATTTATTATGCTAGCAAAACATTGACAGCTGCACAAGAAAACTATACGACGACTGAGAAAGAATTGTTGGCTGTGGTTTTTGCATTCGATAAATTTAGACCATATTTAATATTGTCTAAAGTTTTCATTTACACTGACCATTCAGCTCTTTGATACCTCCTTACTAAAACAGATACGGAACCTCGACTAATAAGATGAATTTTATTGTTGCAGGAATTCAATTTAGAAATTCAAGATAAGAAAGGAGCAGAAAATCTTGCAGCAATCATCTATCTAGATTAGAGAACCCACATCTCAATGAACTGAACGAACAAGAGATAAATGACTCATTCCCAGAAGAACAACTTTTTGCTAGACTTTGAGGGACCTTTGTTTGTAGACATTGCAAATTATTTAGCCGTTAACATTAAACCAAAAAGGTTAACACATCAGCAAAAGATACGATTCTTCACTGATGTGAAAATTTTGTTTTGGAAAAAACCTTTTCTTATTCGTATATATATAGACCAAGTAATTTGAAGATGCGTTACAAAGACAGAAGCAATTAAAATTTTGGAGCATTGTCACTCAAGACCGACTGGGGAACATTACAATGGAACCAGGACCGCACATAAAACACTCAAATCAGGTTTTTATTGGCCCACACTATTCAAAGACGCCAACAGGTATGTTGCTACTTGCGATAAATGCCAACGAATAGGTAATATTTCTAAACATGACGAAATGCCCCAAACGTACATGCTCTTATGTGAAATATTTGATGTATGGGGTATTGATTTCATCGGTCCATTCCCTAGCTCATTTGGGAATAAATACATATTAGTAGCCATTGATTATATGTCTAAATGGGTGGAAGCCCAAGCCTTACCTACTAATGATGCTAGAGTAGTGGTGAAGTTCCTTAAAAAACTTTTCTCTCGATTTGGAACACCTAGAGTAATCATCAGTGATAGGGGAACTCATTTCTATAATACTCAATTTGATAAAACTCTTAAGAAGTATGGAGTTTACCACAGAACAGCTACCCCTTACCATCCTCAAACTAGTGGACAAGTTGAAGTCGCTAACCGAGAACTTAAATGAATTATAGAAAAGACTGTAGAGTCAAATAGGAAAGATTGGGCAAAGAAAATAGATGATATTTTATGGGCCTATAGAACCGCTTTTAAGACCCTTATAGGAACATCCCCTTATAGACTTGTTTATGTGAAGAGTTGTCATTTACTGTTTGAATTGGAGCATAAAGCATTTTGGGCTATAAAATTTCTAAACTTTGATCCAAAACTTGCAGGTGAAAGGAGATTGATGTAGCTAAACGAGTTAGATGAAAGGGGAGCTAATGCCTATGAGAATTCACAAATATAAAAGGAAGTAATCAAGCGCCGCCATGATGCCCGTTTAAAGTAAAACAAGCAATTTGAAATTGGAGATTTTGTCCTGTTATACAACTCAAGGCTCAAATTCTTCCCTGGGAAGCTTAAATCACAATGGTCAGGTCCATTCGTAGTCCAAATTGTCTTTCCATATGGCACAGTAGAGGTAAAGTCACCCAACCCAAGGCACTTTCAAGGTAAATGGACATCGGCTGAAATTTTATAACGATGAGGATTTCAAAGATAAAGGAGAGGAGCTACGACTCCGCGAAACTGAATAAACATACCTACCAGGTAAAGTCGAGCTTAGACTCTAAATAAGCTCTTCTCGGGAGGCAACCTAAGCACTAACCCAACTAAATAACTTAATTGTTTTTCTTTTCGCTTTATAGTTCAACTGCAGGTATTTTTCGCACACACGGCCTAGCACACGGGTGTACTTTAGGCCGTGGGCTCCCCATGGGGAGGAGACACGGGCGCCTTGGCCGTGCTAAAATAGGACAAACATTTTTCCCAAGATAGGATAACACACGGTCTGCGATAAATAGCCACAGCCGTGGGCACCACACGGTTAAGGGACACGGGCATGTCCCAGACCGTGGTAAAACTGCACCTTAATTTAAAAAAAAAGATCAGTAGAGACACGGCCTACGATAAATCACCACAACCATACGAGGTGGTCGTGGCGGACACACGGCCTGTCGCACGGGCGTGCTTGAGGCCGTGTGAGAACTTGCCCAAAATTGAAACGATAAACAAAGTCAGAATAGAACATGGGAGTAGGCCACAGCCGTGCGCAATCCTGATTAATTGACACAGGCGTGTTGGACTGAACACGGGCGTGGGAGAAACGAAAGGGAGTAGCACATGGCCGTTCGATGTGGCCGTGTTGGGCACACGGCGTAAACACACGAGCGTGTCCGCAGGCTGTGTGCGATACTGACTTGAAGCATCAACCCACAAGCATAAGCCATGAACACGGGCGTGGAGAACCTAACACGGGCATGGGAGAAACAAACAAAAGTGTACACGGCCGTGAGCACCACACGGCCTGGGAACACGGGCGTGTCGAAAGGCCCGTGTGTGAACCTGACTATGATTTCATGACAAAAATAGGCTTGGAGCATACCACATGGGCATGGGCTATGGTCATGTGGCCCAAAACAGGGCTTACACGACCGCGGCCCCCCTTTTTATTTCCCCCCTAACCCTAATTTCTTCCTATCTCCCTTCACTATTCATCATCTTCTCCCACCAGCCACCCTTTTTTTTCTCTTTTCTTTCTTTATTTTTCTTTCCTTTCTCTCTTTTCCCTTCTTTTTTCCACTATCTCCCTATTTTCTTCCCCAACCAGCCCCATTCCCCTTCTCCCCTTTTATTCCCCTCTCTTTTCCTTTCCTCCTCCCTCACTTTCTCCTCCTCAGTTCACACACTCCCTCCGTCAACCAACCCACCCCATGCGTGCACAAACCCCGTCAAGCACCACCGTTGTTCATCAGTCGTTTGTCCCTCCTTTTACCCGTACTACCTTCTTTTCTTTATTCTATTTCTTGATTTATTCTTTGTTATTCTTTCCACTGCTAATGAATTGCATGCTTATGATTCTTATTTCTGTTTAGTTATTTTCAATTTTACAGATGATAAAGTTTTACTTAGTCTTTTGTGTCTTCATTGATTTCCATTCCTTCTTGCTCTACCCACATGATTAGCATTATCAATAGGTCCTTACCATATTTCATTTATGTCTCAGTATCTGTTTATTTGTTCATAATGCTCTCATGCCTATTATTAGTCTAAATCAGTTCCTAGTCATTTTTTTAATATTTATCACTATTTTGGGTATTCTCTATTATAACTTGATTTGTCTTTTCGCTCGGCTTTGTTTAGTTTTTGTACTATTTTCCTTTTTTATTTGTTAATATCCCTTTGGCCCTTTGATTCATATGCAGTATCACCACTTGGTTTTAGCCTGCTTGAGTTTTTTTCCATATTATTTTATGAGCAAGTTATTATTTTGGACTACTCAGAATTTGCTTGCAGATGTGGGCATTGTTATTAATGACCTAATATTTTATTTGTAGATATCATAACAAACCTAAAAGGGAATAAAGTTGCAGTTCCGGCCTCTAAAAATGAAAAGGAGCGACATCCTCCTCTGGCCCCACCGCTGAGATACGACATCCATTCCTCCAATTTCCACCAGGGCCCCAGGAGGAACTATTTCAGATTCTACGTACCCGACCCCTTGGTGTGGGGCGTTACATCGATTGGGCCGCACTAGAGCAGGTCCACCTAGCTCATTTGGTTTGGGCATTGCTTGCCACCGCTCCATGGGACCGTTTCCTTGATATCATCGAGCCGACATATTTGAAATTCACCTTGGAACTTAGCTCGACTTTCCAGTTACAAACAATGATGGCAGAGTACGATGACCCAGGAGCAGTTAAATTCTGCCTTGGTGGTCTAATACGTCAGTTGAGTGTCCCCGAATTTGGAGCTGCCTTGGGACTCTATACCGACGAGTTTATGGAGGCCGACCATTTCCCCCACTTCCACCGCCACATACATCGTTCACCTTCATCGTGTTGGGTAGACCTCCAGCCTGCTATAGGCATTTATGATCCTAGTCATTCAAAGGCATCAACTCTAGCTTCAGCTCTGCTCTATCTCCATGCCCTTTTGGCACACACATTAATAGGGGGCAACAGAGCACTGGCACTGTCAACACCTACGATGCATACTTCCTGTGGAGCATGAGGCAAGGGCATATTTTTTATCTCGCTTACTTTGTCGCCCTTACCTTTCGCCACCAGACAGAACGACACCAAAAGGGAGTCATCAACATCGGCCCATATGTGACTCGTTTAGCGTGATATTTTGGGCTCCTGAATACAGTGGCGCAGTCTTCATCTCTCACTCTCATTGGCCAGATGTCCCCATAGGGCATCCAAAGTATGCTCTATATGTGAATGATTGAGCGTCATCGTGGGTTCGACCCTCTTCAGTACCGACTCGCACGAGCTACCAATGAGGATGACGCTGATGATGATATCCCTGCATTTCAGGAGGACCCACCTTTACAGCCACCACCGAGTCATCGACCAGTTCATGCGGCTGCGTCATTGTCTGAAGTTTCTGACCACCTTCATCGCTTTGAGAAATATTGCACCTAGTGACTCCACAACATCGAGGCAACGCTATAAAAAATTTGACAACATTTTCACATATACCCTCTAGCACCGCCACCTCACGATCCAGATGTCGACGAGGACTTTTAAGTCCATTTAATTTTCAACTTGTTTTTCTTTTTATTTTATTTTTATTTTTATTTTTGCGTTTCTTTTGCACTTTCGTTATCATTTTCTTACAAGACTTTTATTAGTATAATTTGAATTTTCTTTTATCTAGTTATTTCATTATTACTACCATAACAATCCTATACATATATATCCCTTAAATATTATTGATGGCATCGCAGTTTCAAAAGTTTCAGTCGATGGGTACTACTAAGGAATAAACAAACAATCCTCCACGACTGCCATGTCCTGCTCGACAACGACCATAGCCACCACGACACCAACCACCACGATGACCTCTTCACTGGGCATTGTGATTGTGGAACCCAACCTCTACCACCACCTTCACCTTTATCTACATGTCACATACACATCACTTTCAATACCTCTAAACCTATTTCCGCTCTTTCAAGGATTACATCCAAATTCAGGGTAGTTTCGCTTCTCTCCCTCTCTTCTGATATTATGCTTATATTGCTATTATCTATCTCTGTACATTGAGGACAATGTACATCTTAAGTGCGGGTAGGTTATTTATGTGATTATCAGAAAAAGACCTGAATTCTTATCTTGTTCTCAAATAATTTCCTCATATTACTATTAGAATGAATCTTGATTGACTTATGATTTTTATTGATATGTTTTAAATTAAATCATAGGTAACTGTGCATTGATTGGTTAAACTTTAAGACACTAGAGGATCAACCATGATAAGTTACTTTTGAGAATTAAAATTTCTAGGTTGTTTCCCTGAATCGAGGCATGATCTTGAAGTTTTGAATTTACAGGATTGACATCAAATACCCATAAATTTCGTGAGATTTTGAGCCTTTTAGAGCGTACATCTTTCTTGCTCACTGATTGTTTTTATGAGTATGTCAACATTGATTTGCTATTCTAGAACTTGCATCGATTGTACATGTTGAGACCACACCTTTGATTTGATATACTAAAATGATAAACGCACTTAGGTTTTAACCCATTTATTGTTCTTATTCTTAAAAAAAAACCCATTGGTTTTCTACAGGTTAAGTCAAGTGAATAAATCGTCTAATTCAAAGGTGATAAGTGAAGTCTAGGTGGATTCTTCCTTGGGTATTATATTTTCCATTGGTTTTCAAAAAAGTACTTTTCAACTTTAATCTTTGTCGCAATCTTAGTTAATTAGATAATTAGTTTTAGATAAAACATTCTCTTAAATTTTAGGCTAGATAATAAGAAGATAGTAATTACTAGTACTTTTAGTCCTCGTGGATACGATATTTCTGGTCTCACCATAACTATACTACTGTTCGATAGGTGTGCTTGCTTTAAGTCAAAGTTTTAGTTAGTTTCACGGCCATCAATGATTTTTCTATTTTTGGTAACACTTATGAGGTTTGTTTGAATAATTTAGCCAAGGTAATAAAAGGTGCGAGGAGGCGAATCTTGTCCTTAATTGGGAGAAATGTCATTTAATGGTTAAAGAGGATAGAATTGAAGCGGATAGAGCAAAGGTGAATGTAATTGAAAGATTACCACATCCAGTTAATGTGAATGGAGTTAAAAGTTTCTTAAGTCATGCTGGTTTTTATCATAGATTTTTCAAAGAATTTTCAAAAATTTCTAAACCTTTGTGTATGCTTTTAGAAGAAGATATTATTTTTTATTTTAACAAAACATGTTTAAAAGCTTTTGACAAATTTAAAAGCCAGATAATCTCATCCCCAATAATTGTTACACTTGATTGAAACTTACCTTTTGAGTTGATATGTGATGCAAATGATTTTGCTGCTGGAGTAGTGATGGGTCAAAGAAGAAACAAAAGCTTTCATCTTATATACTATGCAAGCAGAACTTTGACAGGAGCCTAGATCAATTATGCAGTAACCGAAAAAGAACACTTTGCTATAGTTTTTGCTTTTGACAAGTTTCGTTCATATCTTATAGGTACCAAAGTTATAGTATTTACCGGTCATGCTGCCATTAAGTACTTACCCACGAAGAAAGATGCTAAATCGAGGCTAATTCATTGGGTACTTTTACTCCAAGAATTTAACCTTGAGATCTAAGATAGAAAGGGTGTTGAAAATCAAGTAGTTGACCATCTGTCGAGGCTGGAATAGAATGAGGTAACTTCTTCACTTATTCCAATTAATGAGAATTTTCTGAATGAGCCTATCTTCAAGGTAAGTCGAATTTATGAAACACCTTGGCTTTCTGATTTTGTCGATTATTTAACATGTGGAATAATTCCTCGAGAAATGATATACCAACAAAGGAAGAAATTCCTTCATGATAGTCGGTATTATTTTTGGGAGGATTTGTTTTTGTTTAAACAATGTGTAGATAACATAATCGGGAAGTGCATAGTTGGAAGTGAAAATTGATAAGATTTTGAGCAACTGCCATTCATCTCCGAGTGGGGGACACTTTGGTGGTTCCCATACAATAGCGAAGATTTTACAAGCTGGATTCTTTTGGCCTACAGTATTTAAGGATGTATATGAGTATGTGAAATGTTGCTATAGATGCCAAAGAACTAGAAACATATCAAGGAGGAACAAGATGCCTTTAACAAATATTTTAGAGGTAGAACTATTCGACATTTGGGGCATCAATTTTCTAGGCCTGTTTCCTTCTTTGTATGGTAATAAGTCTATTTTGGTAGCTGTGGACTATGTATCCAAGTGGGTTTAAGCCTAGGCGAACCTAACAAATAATGCTAAGACAGTTGTGTAATTCCTACATAAGCATGGATTTACACGGTTTGGGACTCCTAGAGCTATAATTAGCGATGAAGGATCTCACTTTATAAAGAGGTGGCTTAAGTGGTTGCTTGAAAAGTATGATGTGAAGCATAAGATTGCTATTGCCTATCACCCATAGTCTAATGGGCAAGTTGAAAGGGTGAATCAAAAAATCAAAGGTATTCTTGAGAGGGTGGTGCTCCCTAATAGAAAAAATTGGTCTCGAAGGCTTAATGATGCTCTATAGGCCTATTGAACTGCTTTTAAGACACCGTTAGGAATGACTCCTTATCGGCTAGTTTCTGGAAAGGCATGTCATTTGCCGCTCGAATTGGAGAATAAAGTTCACTAGGCAATGAAACAATTGAATTTGGATCTTAAGCAAGCCGATGAAAGAAAGATGTTACAGCTTGATGAGTTGGAAGAGTTGAAGTGATTTTCATACGAGAATGCCAAGATGTGTAAAGAAAAATATAAGAGATGACATGATAGTCATATACAACCTTGTGAATTCAGAGAAGGTTAGAAAGTTTTATTGTTTAATTCAAGGCTAAGGTTATTTCTGAGAAAGCTCAAATCTCAATGGAAAGGACCTTATATCATCTACAAAGTTTATCCATATGGAGCTATTGAATTGTACAAAAACCACGGATGTACGTTTAAAGTTAATGGTTAACGTCTCAAGCACTATTGGGATGGTGAAGTCGAGCGAATTAAAACCTTGTTCATATTATTAAACCCTTAATTTTTCATGGTTTTACTTTTTAATAAAAAGTTAGAAATCATTTTCTTAAATTAGTACATTTAATTAATTCTTTCTAAGGAGATTAGAACTTAAGTGGGACTAGTGTGACCCCTCTAACCTTTCCTAGGAATTAATTTAATGTAACCTTTTAAGAATAAATTTTCTAATTAATTTTAAATTTATTTTTCACTTTAATTTTTTTTAATGTTAACTTTAATTTTTTATGTTTAATAAGGGGGTCAAATTGGCCTAAGTACTAATCAATTTTTTTTTATCTTAAGCAGTTTAGTTTGTAAATACAGTTTGGGCTCAAGGCCTGAAACAACAAAAAGGAGAAATTTTCCCCATCAGTGTTGCCCATAAGGGTCCCCCACCAGTGCCACGACCCTATCCCTGTCGCACGCCTATCACCACTGCAAACTTATCGTTATCGCAAGCCTATCTATAAGGCCCTGAAAATAGATCTAGTAGTTTTAGGTAAGTTTACCGGGTTCCAATTGAAAATTAGGAGTTAAATCGGGTATATTAGTGATATTTTTTATTTAGTTAAATTAATTTCATTTAAAAATCAGTAAATAATAATCCAGAGAATAAAAATATTTTTAGAAAATTTAATTTTATGGTTTTAAATAATTTTTGGGTAAAATAAATATTTTGGGTCTAATTAGAATTGAAAAATAAATTAAATGGGGTTTAATTGAAAGAGTTTAAAATATTAACTAAATAGGACCATATTGCAAAACAAGGGAAACAAGAGTGGTTTTATAGCAAATTATCCTTATTTTCATAATTTTGGAGGCAAAGGATATTTTGTAAAACAAGGGAAATGTGGGAGTGGCCTGATGGCAATTTTCGCAATTTTTCAAAATCAGGTGGAGGTTTTTAGTTTTAAAAACACTACAACTACCTCACTTTGCACACCATTTTCACCCAAATTAAGAGCTTTTTCTGTAACACCCCTCACCCATACCTGACGCCGGGATAGGGTTCGAGGCATTACCAGGACTTTACATTTTGAAACGTACCAAATTGGGTCACCAAGTTTTACTCAAATTTTAAGCTTTTCATCCATGAACAACTCATCCCCTATAGGCCTTCGAGGCCTATAACATACCTAGAGGTAGTGCGGGACAAATTCGGGTACATCCGATAAACCTTGGGCTCCTTAGGAAAATTTTCCTTATCATAAAGTATCACACGCTCGTGTAAGTGGGCCGTGTAGACTCACATGCCCGTGTAAGTGGGTCGTGTGGACTCACACGCCCGTGTGACATGTGGCACGCTGATGCCCTTCAGTCGTGGGCAACACTGACTTATCAACACGTCCATGGCACACACTCGTGCTGCCTGCCCATGGACGACACTGTCTTTTTAACACGACCATGGTGCACGCTCGTGTGGCCTACCCGTGTACAACTTTGAGCTAAAATTTTAAGTGCAGGTAACATACGGCCATAGCACACGCCCATGGAAGGGAACCGTGTGTCCCATACGGCCTAGACACACCCCCGTGTGTCTAACCATATGGACTCTAATAGGCTATTTTTCAAGCCTTTAGTCACCCCTTTCTACTACTTGTGCTTAGTGGATACCAAATTCAAAATAAAACACAATTATACACTTGTAAATAATCTTGCTTAAACTAGATGTATGGAAATCTCATATCACTGGTTTCATACATGATAGGTTATTTCCCACTTAGTGTTTAGGGGTTCCCATGTCACTTTAATTCATCTGAAATTGGCTCGTTCATGTGACTCATTGCCAATTGGTAACGACCCATCACTTGTAAATAAAATCATGCATAAATTCGTAGGTCATAGCCTACTTCAATTAAGCCAATTTTCGTGGTCATATACAAAGAGATAAACATATTCTTACATGCCTTCATTTGGAAAATCAAATTACACATATAACAAAATACTTAAAAATACTATACATGCCATTTAACAAAACAAAGAAAGTCTTCATACCAAAGCTTGTCTAGTTGATAGTGTGTTGACTCACCAATCGTCTTCCAATCCTTTCGAATCCTCGAGCTCTGTGAGACAGGGAAAAAGAGAAGGATAAGCATTTACATGCTTAGTAAGCTCGAATAACTGGAAAGTAAACATACCGAGTAATTAGCATACATCCATATTTAAATCATGAAATCATCAATTATGAAACGATTCCCTATCACATGCAATCAATCAATGAGTTAGTTACGTAACAAAGCATCATGTAATTTATGTAGATGATCTCATCATTCATCATCTTATTGACATACATCATATTAATCCCATTGATTTTCTAGGAAATCTCAATGGAATACCCATAATCCGTCAATTATTACGAATGATCATTTCACATTTATGCACTCCTGTGAACCTCACATCTCACGGCAGGATTACCACTCCAGGCTAAATCCCTTATAACGAAAAACACCCTTAATGAGCTCGGATCTGAATTACAAGTCCAGGCTAAATTCAGACCCTAATCAGATTACCTGTTCGGGCTAAATCCATAATGCACACATATTCTTCGGGAGGCTTGATCATTCAAGGAACACCCATCCGGGTTAGATCCTTTTCGTACTTGAGATCACGAATTACCCGTCCGGGCTAAATCCTTACTGCAACACATGCAGGATCTCTTTACACATATTGATGAGGGTTTATCCATCGAATTCCCTTTGTCAACCTCATCCGAGACATTTTTCACATGTTACCATCAAATATGCATTTCTATAATATTTCACACTAATAACAAATGCAATCATCATGCATCCATAAATCATTCAATATGCATATTAGCGGTTTACTTTAAGTTATCTGAACTTACCTGGTATTCTTTTCGGAGTTGTGTTTTGGTTATTCCGAAACATGCGTTTACCTCGATCGACCTCCGAAATTTGTTTCTCGGGGTCTATAACAACAAAATTTAACTCATTAATACACTACATTATACATTTCAAGTTTAATATCTACCCCTGGTCCAAATGATAGTTTTGCCCCTAACCTTTCACATTTTTACGATTTAGTCCCTAGGCTCTTATAATAAAACACATGCACTTTCTATCTTACCCAATCCTAGCCGAACACTTTTCCTTCTTATGGTAGCCCACATTTTCCATTATTTTCTCATTTCTACCACATATTTACATCTTTTGCAAAATAGTCCCTATAAGGATTTTTTATGAAAATCAACTAGGAAAAGATGTTTAATACACATTTATCTTTCATATTTTTCCATAATCCATCAAAATACAAGCAACTCATGCACAGTTAAATTTTTAAACATGAACCCTAGCATGAAATATGGGTAGAAATGGAGAGAGCAAGCTACCGAGATTTCAAAAATACAAAGAGCATGAAAAACAGGGCTTGGGAGCACTTACTATTGAGCTTGGAAAGCTTGAAAACCCTAGCTATGGAAAACCCTTGAAGTTTCAGCTGGAAAAGGAAGAGCATGGACTGATTTTGGTTCATTTTTTCCATTTTAATTCATTAAAATACCAAATGACCAAAATGCCCTTAAGCCCTTTTCTTAAAATTCCATCCATGCAAACCCATTTTTGTCCAAAAACTTAGAATTTGGGAAAATTGCTCTCCAAGACCTTCTAATTCATAACCCAAAGCAATTTCATACAAATTGCTTCTAGAATTCAAGTTTCTCAATTTATTCAACTTAATCCTTAATTTCGAATTGAACACCTTACTCAAAGAATTTCTTCATGAAACTTTAACACATGCATATACTCATATTCTAGGCCTCATAATATTCATAAAGTATATATTTTATGTCAAATTTGTGGTCCCGAAACCACCATTTCGGCTAGGCCCTATTTCAGGATGTTACATTTCTCCCCATTAGGGACTTTCATCCTCAAAAGTCTTAGCAGAAAATAGATTCGAATATTGACTTCTCATGGTTTCTTCTGACTCCCATGTAGCCTCTTCTACACCATGTCGATGCCATAAAACTTTTACTAGAGCCACATCTTTATTTCTCAACTATTTAACTTCACGAGCCAATATCTTAATCGGTTCCTCTCCATAAGTCATGTCCGACCAAATTTCAATCTCAGTCGGTGAAATTACATGAGAGGGGTCTGATCGATATCTCCTTAACATGGATACATGGAACACGCCATGAATCTTTTCCACTTCGGGTGGCAACGCCAAACGATAGGCTAACAGTCCAACTCTTTCGGTGATCTCGTACGATTCGATAAATTGTGGACTCAGTTTACCTTTCCGACCAAATCGCAATACCTTTTTCCGTGGAGATACTTTCAAGAATACTCTATCTCCAACTTGAAACTCAATTTCCTTTCTTTTTAGATCAGCATAAGACTTTTGCCTATCTGATGCCGCTTTTAAACAATCCCGTATTACTTTAACTTTTTCTTTAGTTTCTTTAATCAGATCAACTCCATGAATCTGATTTTCCTTGAGTTCTGTCCAGTACAATGGAGTTCGGTGCTTCCTGCCATACAAGGCCTCATAAGGCACCGTCTTCAAACTTGTTTGGAAACTATTGTTGTAGGCAAATTCCACCAATGGTAGGTATTTTTCCCAGATACCCTGAAATTCGATGATGCAACAATGAAACATGTCCTCGAGAATCTGAATCATCCGCTCAGACTGGCCATCAGTCTGAGGGTGAAAAGCTGTGCTAAAGCTCAAGTTTGTACCCAAGGCTTCTTGTAACTTCTTCCAGAACCTCAAAGTTAACCTTGGGTCTCTGTCTGAAATAATTGATAGTGGTACTCCGTGCAATCTTACTATCTCAGAAATGTACAAATCACACAATCTATCAAGAGAATAATCTGTCCTTACCAGGATGAAATGAGCTTACTTTGTCAATTTTTCCATTATAACCCATATGGCATCTTTTTTTTTAGGAGTTAAAGGTAATCCCGTCACGAAGTCCATGGTAACTTTGTCCCACTTCCATTCGGGGACCATTATATGCTGTAACAAACCTGAAGGCACTTGATGTTCAGCTTTAACTTGCTGACATACCAAGCATTTCGATACAAATTCAGAAACATATCTTTTCATTCCGTTCCACTAGTACATCTTCTTTAAATCGTTGTACATCTTGGTACTTCCTGGGTGAACAGACTGACAGCTGTTATGTGCTTCTTACAAAATCTTCCGAATAAGTTCATTATCTTTGGGTACACAAACCCTATCTTTAAACATTAAACATCCATCAGGACTAATTCAGAAATCTGACTCAACATTAGACTCATATTGAGCTCTTTTTGCTTGCAAGTCATCATTATTAAGCTGAGCATCATGAATTTCCTGCAAAAATGTTAGCCTAGCCTCCAGCTCGGCCAGAACTGAATCATCATCAAGCAATGTCAAACGAGTATCCATGGCTTTCAAAGCATACAGGGATTTTCTACTCAATGCATCGGTGACCACATTCGCCTGTCCCGGGTAATAGTCGATAATCAGATCATAATCCTTAATTAATTCAAACCATCTCCGCTGTCTCAAATTTAATTCTTTCTGAGTCATCAAGTATTTCAAACTCTTGTGGTCCGTGAATATACGGCAAGTCTCACCATACAAATAATGCCTCCAAATTTTCAAGGCAAAAATAATAACGGCAAGCTCTAGGTCGTGGGTTGGATAATTCTTCTCATGAAGCTTCAATTGCCGTGAAGCATAGGTTATCACCTTGCCATCTTGCATAATTGCACAACCCAATGCATTTAAGGATGCATCACTGTAGGCCACAAGCTCTTTTTTCGGTTCAGGTAGCATTAAAACAGGAGCTTTGGTCAGCAATGTCTTTAACTTCTCAAAACTTTCCTGACACTTCTTTGTCCATTCAAACTTAACGTCTTTCTGTAGCAGCTTTTTCATCGGAGTCGCTATCATGGAAAATCCTTTTACAAACCTTCGATAGTAACTGGTTTAGCCCAAAAAGCTTCTAACCTCGGTTACATTCTTAGGCAATTTCCATTCAACAATTGCAGAAATCTTACTTGGATCAACTCGGATGCCTTCACCCAAAACTATATGACCCAAAAATCCAACTTCCTGGAGCCAAAACTCACTCTTGCTAAATTTAGCATACAGTTTCTTTTCCCGCAAGGTCTTCAACACAATTCTCACGTGCTTCGTATGCTCTGTCTCATCTTTAGAGTAGATCAAAATGTCGTCAATAAATACAACGACAAACTTATCCAAATATGGCCGAAAGATCCTATTCATTAGATCCATAAAAACATTCGGTGCATTTATCAGCCCAAACGGCATGACAAGGAATCCATAATGGCAATACCTCGTTCTACAAGTTGTCTTGGGTACATCCGAGTCTTTAACTCGCAGCTGATAATAGCCAGACCTCAAGTCTATCCTGGAGATATGGTGGCTCCTCTCAACTGGTCAAACAAATCATCGATCCTTGGAAAAGGATACTTATTCTTGATACTCACCTTGTTCAGTTGTCGATAATCGATACATTACCTCATCGAACCATCTTTTTTCTTTATGAACAATACAGGGGCAGCCTAAGGTGAAAAACTTGGCCTAGCGAATCCTTTATCTGTCAGCTCTTGTAACTGTGCTTTTAACTCCTTCAGCTCGGTAGGTACCATTCTGTACGGGGCAATAGAAATGGGAGTCATCCCTGCCACCAATTCAATACCAAACTCTATCTCCTTTTCAGGAGGTAATCCAGGTAATTCTTCCAGAAACACATCAGGGTACTCACATACTATCGGCACAAACTCGATTTTCAGCTCTGTTTCCTTAGTGTTCAGTACAAATGCAAGGTAGGATTCATATCCTTTCCTCATATATCTCTAGGCAACTATTGATGTGATTACAACCAGCGACGAACCCAATTCTCTTGGTTCGACCCGTAAAATCTTACCACCCGGGCATTTTAACTTAATATACTTACTACCACAATTTATTATTACATCATGAAGGGCTAACCAATCCATACCAAGTATTACATCAAATTCATCAAATGGTAACAACATAAGGTTAGTTAGGAAACAACGACCTTGAATCGTCAAAGGACAATCCTTACAGACTTTATCAACTAGAACTAATCTGCCTAGTGGATTCGACACTCTAATAATATCTTCTGTATGTTCAATAGGTATTTTCATACCAAACGCCAATCTCATGTAGATATATGAATGCATCGACCCCAGGTCAATTAAAGCAACAACACTTATATTAAAAAGAGAGAAAGTACCCATAATAACATCAGGAGCAGTGGCTTCCTCTCGAGCACGTATCGCATACGTTGTTGTAGGGGCTCGAACCTCTGATTTTGCAGCGTCTTTAGTCACGACTCGACTGCCACTAGCACTCCTATGGTATCTCGGAGGTCTACCTCATAGAATGGGAGCACTCGACTTCAGAGCTATTTCCACTTCTTTTTCGGCTCGTTTCGTACAGTCTCTGAGATAGTGATCAAGAGAACCATATCTGAAACACGAGCCGCTCTTTATTTGGCACTCTCTGAAGTGAAATTTGTTATAGCTCTTACACTTTGATTATTGATCATCTACACTCCCCACACTAGTCACCATCGGGGAGGAAGACTTTTGACCTTGTCTTTTAGAGCTTCTCGATTTACCCGAATATCCCACTCATGAACTGGAGCGTTCATGCAGGCTCCTGGCTTTCTTTGTGGAGAACGAGAGTGTTTTATCGCTAGACCTCTTTCTCACAACTCGAGCCACTCTCTTAGCTTGTTTTCTTTCATTATTAAGTTCCTCGGCCTTCTTGGCTCGATCAGCCAATACGGAAAACTCCCATATTTCCAAGATCCCAATCAACAACTTGATATCCTTATTCAGACCTTCCTTGAAGCGTTTACACATTTCCAATTCAATTTGGACCCATTCAATTACGTACTGACTTAGTCGTACGAACTCTTTCTCGTATTCTGCTACAGTCTTGTTCCCTTGTTTGAGTTCCAGGAACTTCTTTAGCTTCGAGTCCAAAAACCGTTGGCTAATATATTTCTTCCTAAATTCTGCTTGGAAGAAATCCCAACTAATATTTTCTTTCGGCACTACCGAGGATACAGTCTTCCACCAATTGTATGCAGTGTTCTTCAAAAGGGACACAGCACACTTCAAACATTCCTCGGGTGTGCATGACAAATCATCTAGCACCCGTGTAGTATTTTTGAGCTAGAACTCAGCTCTTTCAGCATCATCATCAACTTTAGCTCTAAATTCCTCAACCTCACACTTTCTAAGCTTATCTACAGGGGCTTTATCGATTCTCACCGGTGCCATACCACTCGTGGCACATCCTCATCAGGTTGGTTAGGGGGCGGGGGAGGTCTTGGTATATTGCGGCAATTTCTCAGATAATCCTCAAACCATTCATCCATCATATCGAAGAAGGCAACTCGGGCCTCTTCTCGACCTTCTGACATCAGCCTTCTACTACTATTAGATACAGCTCGTTGTACGAAAGCTGAAGCATGGCTCTCAACTCCCTCGGACTCATCTTGTGCTTGATTGGAAGGCATTCACTATATTCAGAACAGTTTAAACAATTAGAAGACGTCACACTATCAATATTTGAATAATGGCATGTATAGCGAACTTTAACATCCTCTACGGTAGTCTTAAAACTGACTAAACTGTAGCTCTGATACCAATAAATATAACGCCCCTCACCCGTACCCGACGACGAGATACAGTTCGAGGCATTACCAAGACTTTACATTTTGAAACGTACCAAATTGGGTCACCAAGTTTTTCTCAAATTTTAAGCTTTTCATCCATGAATAACTCGTCCCTTATATAGGCTTTCGAGGCCTATAACATACCTAGAGGCAGTGCAGGACAAATCGGGTACGTCCAATAACTTGGGCTCCTTAGGAAATTTTTCCTTGTCATAAAGTGTCACATGCCCGTGTAAGTGGGTCGTGTGGACTAACACACCCGTGTGACTTGGGGCACGCCCATGCGCTTCAGCCGTGGGCAACACTGACTTATCAACACGGCCATGGCACACACCCGTGCTGCCTACCCGTGGATGACACTGTCTTTTTAACACGGCCATGGAGCACGCCCGTGTGGCCTACCCGTATACAACTTTAAGCTAAAATTTTAAGTGCAGGGGACACATGGCCATAGCACACGCCCATGGAAGGGAACCATGTGTCACACACGGCCTAGACACACGACCGTGTGTCTAACCATGTGGACTCTAATAGGCTATTTTCCAAGCCTTTAGTCACCCCTTTCTACTACTTGTGCTTAGTGGTTACCAAATTCAACGTAAAACACAATTATACACTTGTAAATAATCTTGATTAAACTAGATGTATGGAAACCTCATATCAATTGTTTCATACATGATAGGTTATTTTCCACTTAGTGTTTATAGGTTCCCATGTCACTTTAATACATTCGAAATTGGCTCGTTCATGTGACTCATTGCCAATTGGTAACGACCCATCACTTGTAAATAAAATCATGCACAAATTCGTAGGTCATAGCCTACTTCAATTATGCCAATTTTCATGGCCATATACAAAGAGATAAACATATTCTTACATGCCTTCATTTGGCAAATCAAATGACACATATAACAAAATACTCGAAAATACTATACATGCCATTGAACAAAACAAACCAGGTCTTTATACTAAAGCTTGTCTAGTTGATAGTGTGCTGAGTCTCCAATCGTCTTCCAATCCTTTCGAATCCTCGAGCTCTGTGAGATAGGAAAAAAGAGAAGGATAAGCATTTACATGCTTAGTAAGCTCGAATAACCAAAAAGCAAACTTACTGAGTAATTAGCATACATCCATATTTAAATCATGAAATCATCAATTATGAAACGATTCCCTATCACATGCACTCAATCAATGAGTTAGTTACGTAACAAAGCATCATGTAATTTATGTAGATGAGCTCATCATTCATCATTGTATTGACATACATCATATTAATCCCATTGAGTCTCTAGTAAATCTCGATGGAATACCCATTATCCGTTAATTCTTACGAATGATCATTTCACATGTATGCACTCTCGCGAACCTCACATCTCATGGCAGGATTACCAGTCCAGGCTAAATCCCCTATATCATGAACTCATAAGGTGATGTTGGGATTACCAGTCCAGGCTAAATCCCTTATAACAACAAACACCCTTAATGAGCTCGGATCTAAATTACCATTCCAGGCTAAATTCAGACCCTAGTCAGATTACCCGTCGGGCTAAATCAATAATGCACACATATTCTTCGAGAGGCTTGATCATTCAAGGAACACCCGTCTGGGTTAGATCCTTTTCATACTTGAGATCACAAACTACCCGTTCAGGCTAAATCCTTACTGCAACACATATAATATCTCTTTACACATATCAACGAGGGTTTATCCATTGAATTCCCTTTGTCAACCTTATCTGAGACATTTTTCACATGTTACCATCAAATATGCATTTCTATGATATTTCATGCTAATAATAAATGCAATCATCATGCATTCATAAATCATTCAATTATGCATATTTGGGGTTTACTTTAAGTTATCCGAACTTACTTGGTATTCTTTTTGGAATTATGTTTCGGTTATTTCGAAACCTTGCGTTTACCTCGATCGACCTCTGAAATTTGTTCCTCGGGGTCTATAACAACAAAATTTAACTCATTAATACACTACATTATACATTTCAAGTTTAATATCTACCACCCGGTCCAAATGACCGTATAATGAAACACATGCACTTTCTATCTTGCCTAAGCCTAGCCAAACACTTTTCCTTCTTATGGTAGCCCACACTTTCCATTATTTTCTCATTTCTACCACACATTTACATCTTTTTCAAATTAGTCCCTATAAGGGTTTTTCATGAAAATCAACTAGGAAAAGATGTTTAATACACATTCATCTTTCATATTCCTCCATAATCCATAAAAATACAAGCAAATCATGCATGGGTAAATTTTTAAACATGAACCCTAGCATGAAATATGCATAGAAATGGAGATAGCAAGCTACCGGGATTTCAAAAATACAAAGAGCATGAAAAACGGGGCATGGGAGCACTTACTATTGAGCTTGGAAAGCTTGAAAACCCTAGCTATGGAAACCCTTGAAGTTTCGACTGGACAAGGAAGAGAATGGGCTGATTTTGTTTCATTTTTTCCATTTTATTTCATCAAAATACCAAATGACGAAAATGCCCTTAAGCCCTTTACTTAAAATTCCATCCATGCAAGCCCATTTTTGTCCAAAAACTTAGAATTTGAGAAAATTGCTCTCCAAGACCTTCTAATTCATAACCCAAAGCAATTGCATACAAATTGCATCTAGAATTAAAGTTTTGCAATTTATTCAACATAGTCCCTAATTTCCAATTGAACACCTTACTTAAAGAATTTCTTCATGAAACTTTAACAAATGCATATACTCATATTCTAGGCCTCATAATAATCATAAAGTAAATATTTTGATGTCGAATTTGTGGTCCCAAAACCACCATTTCGACTAGGATCTATTTCAAGATGTTACATTCTCTCTCTCTCTCTCTCTCTCTCTCTCTCTCTCTTTTTGGTCATTTTCATAGACCACATATTAGAGAATATATCTAAACTTTTACTCTCTCAAAATTGTCTCCAAAATTTCCAGAAAAGTTTACCAAATTTAAGCAAAAGTCATCCGAAGTTTCTTTAAGTACCCTGATTCAATCTTCTAAGTTGATGATTTGTGATCAATTCAAGGTAATTCTCAACTCTAAATTCATTTTTTAAAGTTATTTTGATCATTATTTGCTATTTAAATTGATTAAAATGGATTTTCAAGATTTGGTTTATTCTTTCTTGAACATGGAACTCAACAATAGTGAGTTTATGATTTTGAGTTGGAATCTAAGTTTTAATAGATGTATAAGCTCAAAATATGTTTATTAAGAGGTTTTTAATCATAAAATAAGAGATCAAACTTTTTTGGTTTATCAATTTTGATAAATTCATTTTTAATCAAGAAGATGAGTTTATTTTTCGAAAAACTTTAAAACAATTTAATAGATGAAATTAACACTTAGTTTTTATGTTAATGGACTAGGAATGAAGTTTAGAAGTGGTTTGTTCTGCTAAGAAGGTTGTTTAGTGGATAAATTTTATGTTTCAGCTTAATTGTTCAATTTTGATAAGGTAGATTAGAAAAACGATTTAGATCTGTATAGTTTATGAAATTTCAACTTTCTTAAAGGTTAATAATAGTTTCTAATGCATATTTTGTCTCTGTTAAAGCTTCACACTGAGATAAGGAAGATGCTAACCATATTTGAGGCTCAAACTTACCTACTTGAAAACACTTTTGTTTTAAAAACAAATTGTGGAGGTGAGTGATTTTAAAGGCTATTGGTAAATATTCCTAGTTATGTGTTAAATTGAAGTTTAAATAGTGTTTTTAATGACTTAATCACATCTTATTTTATTTTATTTTACAATAGCATTATTGCAATTGGCTTGTGTATTAAGCTTTTGGCATGATTAATTTCGATTGAATGGATTGTTAATTGGAGCATAAGTTACTGAATTTTTTAGCACTTAATGTTGGTGTTATGATTGGTTTAAGACTCATGGACAAAGGCATTTGTTGTGTTTAATTATATTGATGTTGAAATCGATAAGCTACATGCTTTTAATGACATTTTTAGATATCAAATTAAGTGCTTAAACATCAGATTTTAAGCCTTGTATGTATGATTGTATTGGAAACATTACATGGTTGATCTATTCAATATAGTTGGCACGCCATAGAATTTAGGAGTACTCACCATTATATGTGTTATTTGGGAGCATATGGCTCAAGAAGTTCTGATTTTTGAAGTAAATAAGGGAACGTTGAGCTTGTGTCTCCATTCAACAGGACCGTGAGGCAATATAAGGGAGCATGTGGCTTCAGCCCACTTAACCCAGGACTATTTCTGATATGTATGGGTTTGGAGATTCGTTTATCCAATGTGTGATCACACGTTTAAATATTGCCATGGATGTATTATGCCAAAATAACTGTATGTTTATAAGTTAAATTATGATTTCATATGCCATATTAAATTGGAACATTATTCATGGAATATAATATGTTATTATGATTACAATATGTGATATTGTGACTGAATTTTTAATGCTTAATTTTTCTAGATTTATGCATGAATCGGGTGCGATTTACTTATTGTTTTTATAATCATTCACTGAGTTTTTTAAGCTCACACCCTCACATCTTTGTGCAAAGACTTTTTTGACTTCAAGAGTTGAGGAGTGAGTGCAAGGCCGATCTAATATTAAGGCTTGGTAGTAGCTTAAGGATTTTTCTTTAGAAATAATAGTAGATTTAATTCAATTGTAATGGACATTGGACATTTATTTGGACATTTATTTTGGAGATGTTATAATTACTTTAATGCTTGATTTTTATACTTAATTGTTGTGTGGTTTATGGTATGTTGATGAGATTTCATATGGTGATTGAGAACATGGCGTTTGAAGCATGTATTCTATACTAACATTGTTTAATTGTATCTTGCCAAGGAGTGGAATACTTGTGGCTAAGGTATGTACCTTGTGTGATATAATTGATGGTTGCTAAGTATGATTATAATTTAGTTCTAAAACTTGATTTGACTAATTAAAGCCTTTAACGATAGGGGAACTCGATAATATTTAATAATTAGACTTGTGAATGTTAAAATTTGGTAGAAATATTCTTAGATAATGTTTTGGGTAATGTGTTAAATGTAACATCCTAATTTTGGGCCTAGTCAAAATAGTGGTTTTGGGACCACAAATCCAGAGTTGGAGAAATATTTTTATTATTTTTTTGGTGTTACAACATGATTATATGAGTGCATGAAAATTTTGGTGAATTAATTTTAGCGATTGTGAGCTCAATTACAAAAAAGGACTAAATCGCATAAAGGGAAAAAGTTTTGTTTTACTAGCTAGATGTGTTAAATAGCTAGAGAACCATAATTTTGGGTCTTTAAAGTGCAATTAGACCCTTTTAAAAGTGGTGGTTGGCCATAGGGGACAAAGAGAGTCAGGTTGACTAGGTTAGGTGGAGATTTGGTGACTTATTTGACTAAAATAAAAATAAAGAAAAGAAAGGCTATGTGTCATCTTCTCCATTAATTTTTTCAGAAACTAAGGGGGTTTAGAGAGCGAAAATTATAAGCCATTTGTATCTCTTGCAAGTAAGTCATTTAGAAGGTTATTCTTGATGATTTTTGTATTTTTGGACCCCTTATAGCATGATCTTTCTAATAAGGGGACTATTTTGCAAAATGGATGAAAGTCTAGGGTTTTGATATGAAAGGATTTATGTTGTTAGCTGAAATTTTATGGAAGAAAATGAATCTTGGTTGTTAAATAAACAACTTTTGTGAAAAAAGGGTTTCATGAAAACACCTAAACGGACTATTTTGTAAAGCTTGTAAAATAGTTGGTAATTGTGTGAAATGTTTGAAATTGTAAGTTGCTATAGGTATAAAAAGAGTTCGGCTAGGTTTGGTTGATGAGGAAACATGATAAAAATTGATTTACGAGCCTAAGGAAAAAATCAAAATTTTTGTAAAGTCTAAGGCAAAACGATCATTTTGCCGAATTGTGAATTGTAGTATGTTTTTGTTAATGTGATAATTAAATGAGTGAAATTTTATTATTATAGATCAAGAAATACGCAATCCGGACATAGATCGGGGAAAAGCTAAGCAAGAGGATTAAATACAATTAGTCTCCCACATTTTGTGTACTAAGGTAAGTTGTACGTAAATAATGTAACTTATTTGTATTTATGTATTGTATAATTAATATGGCATAAATTGTGGACTATTGCTATGAATGTCCATGATGAGAATTAATGTAGTATAGACTCCCAGTTGAACCTTAGGAATAATTTGGATATCCATGCCATGACACTTGGGTGATGTGTTTGCTAGTGTAAGACCTGTCTGGGACATGGCTTCTGCGCCAATAGATGAGAGCCAGTGTAAGACCTGTTTGGGACACGGAATCGGCCTCAAGATATGCAAGCTAGTGTAAGACCTGTCTGGGACATGGCATCGGCTTGAGGTGTGTATGTGTAAGACCTGTCTGGGACATGGCATCGACACAGATAAGTGAGAGCCAGTATAAGATCTGTCTGGGACATGGCATCGGCCTTGATATATGGAAGTCAGTGTAAGACCTGTCTGGGACATGGCATCGACACAGATAAGTGAGAGCCAGTGTAAGACCTGTCTGGGACATGGTATTGGCCTCGATGCATGGAAGTCAATTTAATACTTGTTTGGGACATGGCATTTACTTAGATGTGAGAGCCAGTGTAAAACCATGTTTGGAACATGGGATCAGCATTGTACCCTATGTTTGAGACTTAGTGGTTATTTTGTAGTATTCTAAATGGTTCAACAGGAAATTTACAGTTTATGCCAAAATGATAGCGCTTATGACCATGTTGTGAGTGGTACAAGTACTTATATGAAATTGTTGATAGTTGAACTCTATTCTTGTTGTATGAATAACGAGGTATGAACATGAGTAAGTTGTGTTATGAACATTTACTCTTTGTGCGAGTTATGATATAATGAGGGTATGATCACATGTGGTAACATGGTTGCTATTTGATATTTTACGTGCAACTTATTAAGTTTGTGCTTACCCTTTTCCTTTCTATTTTGTTGTCGTACAGCAAATTAGCCCGTGGATCAAAGAACGTTGAAGGCATTGTTCACACTATCACTCGAAGCTTTTGGTATAGTTAGTTTTATTATCTTGAGTATGGCATGTATAGGGATTGAGTCTTTTTGTTATGTGTCATATTTTTAAGTTAGCCAATTGTGTTGGCTTTGGACGAAAACCTTTTTTTTAGGCAATGGTTGATGACTAATATTAATTATTGATAATTGTAAATGATGATGCTTCCATGGATGAATGAAATTTATGAATGATCAAATGCATGTTTGGTTTGTTAGAGTGTCATGAGGTTTGCATTTGAATGTCATGTTGCGGTTGATTTAGTCTTATATTGTTGTGTGGATTGGATATCTTTGCTGTTGTGTAGGTTGGTGCAAGTAAGGGTGGCAAAAATGCTTGGTAGATAACCTTGTATTTATCCACATGGGCAGACACACGGGCTTGTGTCTAGGTCATTTGTGACACACAGTCAGCCCCATGGGCGTGTTGTCCGGCCGTGTGTCCCTTGCTCCTTAAAATTTCAATTCAGTAAGCATGGTAGTAAACACATGGGTAGAGACACAGCCGTGTGTCTCAGCCGTGTGGAGGACATGGCCTCTGGGCATGGGAATGTGCCTAGGCCGCGTGAAGTCTGCACCTTAAATGTAGAATTAAATTCACCATACAGCCTAGCACATGGGCGTGTGCCTTACCCATGTGCCCCTAAGTGGTTGCTAATGTCAAAAATAGAATGTCAAGGTTGTTGGACAGAGTTGAGACACAGGCGTGTCATGGCCGTGTAAGGGACACGAGCTATGGACACGGGTGTGTGCCAGGCTGTGTTAACACCCCTGTAGGTTCAAATTAGTAATTAATTCCACACGGGTTGGGGACACGAGCGTGTCCTGATCTGTTTAGGCCGTATGAACTGCACAGGCCTTCAACACGGCCATGTCAAGAAAGCCACACGGGCATGTCGCCCCTTCCACACGGGCGTGCACCCCTGTTTCAAGAGTCATTTTCCAGACTTCTTTAAAGGACTCGGTTTGGTTCCGAATCATCCTTAAAGCTTGTTTTGGGCCTCATAAGCCCATAAGAAGGAATTCTAGACATGGTTTGAAAAGTTTTAAGTTTGATCAAATTTTTATGATTTGTAAATGTTGGGCTGCATATGTTTAAGTTTAGTAATGCCTTGTAATCAATCCCGGCCTCAGACTCGGCTAAGGGGTGTTACATTTTGTGATATCAGAACTATGGTTAGTAGATTATAGGACAACCTAGCGTGAGTACGAGTCTAGCTATACATGCCATAGTTGTATATTAATAGTGTGATGAATCCTAATGAATATAAATCATATTTTTATACAGTAAATGGATCCCGATGGAGCTGTGCCGGACGATGTTGGAAGGAATGTGTCGACTCCCGCTGAAGGGACTAGACCAGTTGAAATTGAGCCGGTGACGATGAGTCAGGGCGGAGGGTGTAACAGCCCGGTTTTAGGCTTAGTTGGAACAGTGGTTTTGAGACCATGAATCTGAAGTCAGAGAAATTTTTTTATTATTATTATTTTGAAGTTATACATGATTATATTAGTGCATGAAAAATTTGGTGAGGTAATTTTAGCATTTGTGAGCTTAATTTTGAGAAAAGACTAAATCACATAAGGGGTAATAGTTTCATTTTACTTGATAGATGTACCACATAGCTAGAGAACCATAATTGGAGGTCTTTAAAGAGTAATTAGACTCTTTAGAAAGGCATGACCGGCCATAGGAGACAAGGGAGGTCAACTTATCAAATATTAGGTGAGTAAGTAGCTAAATTTATTAAAATTGAAATAAAATAAAGAGAAGATGACATCACCTTCTTATCTTCTTCACTACCATTGAAATTTTCAGCAAAGGGAAGGGTTTTAAAGCTTTAAAATTTTAGCTAGGTTATCCTCTTACAAGTAAGTGATTAAGATGGTTATTTTTGATAATATTTGTACTTTTGGAACCTTTATGGCATGAGCTAGCTATTGGGGGACCATTTTGTAAAATGGTTGATAGTCTAGGGGTCTAGCGATTGTGAGCTCAATTACAAAAAAGGACTAAATCGCATAAAGGGAAAAAGTTTTGTTTTACTAGCTAGATGTGTTAAATAGCTAGAGAACCATAATTTTGGGTCTTTAAAGTGCAATTAGACCCTTTTAAAAGTGGTGGTTGGCCATAGGGGACAAAGAGAGTCAGGTTGACTAGGTTAGGTGGAGATTTGGTGACTTATTTGACTAAAATAAAAATAAAGAAAAGAAAGGCTATGTGTCATCTTCTCCATTAATTTTTTCAGAAACTAAGGGGGTTTAGAGAGCTAAAATTATAAGCCATTTGTATCTCTTGCAAGTAAGTCATTTAGAAGGTTATTCTTGATGATTTTTGTATTTTTGGACCCCTTATAGCATGATCTTTCTAATAAGGGGACTATTTTGCAAAATGGATGAAAGTCTAGGGTTTTGATATGAAAGGATTTATGTTGTTAGCTGAAATTTTATGGAAGAAAATGAATCTTGGTTGTTAAATAAACAACTTTTGTGAAAAAAGGGTTTCATGAAAACACCTAAACGGGCTATTTTGTAAAGCTTGTAAAATAGTTGGTAATTGTGTGAAATGTTTGAAATTGTAAGTTGCTATAGGTATAAAAAGAGTTCGGCTAGGTTTGGTTGATGAGGAAACATGATAAAAATTGATTTACGAGCCTAAGGAAAAAATCAAAATTTTTGTAAAGTCTAAGGCAAAACGATCATTTTGCCGAATTGTGAATTGTAGTATGTTTTTGTTAATGTGATAATTAAATGAGTGAAATTTTATTATTATAGATCAAGAAATACGCAATCCGGACATAGACCGGGGAAAAGCTAAGCAAGAGGATTAAATACAATTAGTCTCCCACATTTTGTGTACTAAGGTAAGTTGTACGTAAATAATGTAACTTATTTGTATTTATGTATTGTATAATTAATATGGCATAAATTGTGGACTATTGCTATGAATGTCCATGATGAGAATTAATGTAGTATAGACTCCCAGTTGAACCTTAGGAATAATTTGGATATCCATGCCATGACACTTGGGTGATGTGTTTGCTAGTGTAAGACCTGTCTGGGACATGGCTTCTGCGCCAATAGATGAGAGCCAGTGTAAGACCTGTTTGGGACACGGAATCGGCCTCAAGATATGCAAGCTAGTGTAAGACCTGTCTGGGACATGGCATCGGCTTGAGGTGTGTATGTGTAAGACCTGTCTGGGACATGGCATCGACACAGATAAGTGAGAGCCAGTATAAGATCTGTCTGGGACATGGCATCGGCCTTGATATATGGAAGTCAGTGTAAGACCTGTCTGGGACATGGCATCGACACAGATAAGTGAGAGCCAGTGTAAGACCTGTCTGGGACATGGTATTGGCCTCGATGCATGGAAGTCAATTTAATACTTGTTTGGGACATGGCATTTACTTAGATGTGAGAGCCAGTGTAAAACCATGTTTGGAACATGGGATCAGCATTGTACCCTATGTTTGAGACTTAGTGGTTATTTTGTAGTATTCTAAATGGTTCAACAGGAAATTTACAGTTTATGCCAAAATGATAGCGCTTATGACCATGTTGTGAGTGGTACAAGTACTTATATGAAATTGTTGATAGTTGAACTCTATTCTTGTTGTATGAATAACGAGGTATGAACATGAGTAAGTTGTGTTATGAACATTTACTCTTTGTGCGAGTTATGATATAATGAGGGTATGATCACATGTGGTAACATGGTTGCTATTTGATATTTTACGTGCAACTTATTAAGTTTGTGCTTACCCTTTTCCTTTCCATTTTGTTGTCGTACAGCAAATTAGCCCGTGGATCAAAGAACGTTGAAGGCATTGTTCACACTATCACTCGAAGCTTTTGGTATAGTTAGTTTTATTATCTTGAGTATGGCATGTATAGGGATTGAGTCTTTTTGTTATGTGTCATATTTTTAAGTTAGCCAATTGTGTTGGCTTTGGACGAAAACCTTTTTTTTAGGCCATGGTTGATGACTAATATTAATTATTGATAATTGTAAATGATGATGCTTCCATGGATGAATGAAATTTATGAATGATCAAATGCATGTTTGGTTTGTTAGAGTGTCATGAGGTTTGCATTTGAATGTCATGTTGCGGTTGATTTAGTCTTATATTGTTGTGTGGATTGGATATCTTTGCTGTTGTGTAGGTTGGTGCAAGTAAGGGTGGCAAAAATGCTTGGTAGATAACCTTGTATTTATCCACATGGGCAGACACACGGGCTTGTGTCTAGGTCATTTGTGACACACAGTCAGCCCCATGGGCGTGTTGTCCGGCCGTGTGTCCCTTGCTCCTTAAAATTTCAATTCAGTAAGCATGGTAGTAAACACATGGGTAGAGACACAGCCATGTGTCTCAGCCGTGTGGAGGACATGGCCTCTGGGCATGGGAATGTGCCTAGGCCGCGTGAAGTCTGCACCTTAAATGTAGAATTAAATTCACCATACAGCCTAGCACATGGGCGTGTGCCTTACCCATGTGCCCCTAAGTGGTTGCTAATGTCAAAAATAGAATGTCAAGGTTGTTGGACAGAGTTGAGACACAGGCGTGTCATGGCCGTGTAAGGGACACGAGCTATGGACACGGGTGTGTGCCAGGCTGTGTTAACACTCCTGTAGGTTCAAATTAGTAATTAATTCCACACGGGTTGGGGACACGAGCGTGTCCTGATCTGTTTAGGCCGTGTGAACTGCACAGGCCTTCAACACGGCCATGTCAAGAAAGCCACACGGGCATGTCGCCCCTTCCACACGGGCGTGCACCCCTGTTTCAAGAGTCATTTTCCAGACTTCTTTAAAGGACTCGGTTTGGTTCCGAATCATCCTTAAAGCTTGTTTTGGGCCTCATAAGCCCATAAGAAGGAATTCTAGACATGGTTTGAAAAGTTTTAAGTTTGATCAAATTTTTATGATTTGTAAATGTTGGGCTGCATATGTTTAAGTTTAGTAATGCCTTGTAATCAATCCCGGCCTCAGACTCGGCTAAGGGGTGTTACATTTTGTGATATCAGAACTATGGTTAGTAGATTATAGGACAACCTAGCGTGAGTACGAGTCTAGCTATACATGCCATAGTTGTATATTAATAGTGTGATGAATCCTAATGAATATAAATCATATTTTTATACAGTAAATGGATCCCGATGGAGCTGTGCCGGACGATGTTGGAAGGAATGTGTCGACTCCCGCTGAAGGGACTAGACCAGTTGAAATTGAGCCGGTGACGATGAGTCAGGGCGGAGGGTGTAACAGCCCGGTTTTAGGCTTAGTTGGAACAGTGGTTTTGAGACCATGAATCTGAAGTCAGAGAAATTTTTTTATTATTATTATTTTGAAGTTATACATGATTATATTAGTGCATGAAAAATTTGGTGAGGTAATTTTAGCATTTGTGAGCTTAATTTTGAGAAAAGACTAAATCACATAAGGGGTAATAGTTTCATTTTACTTGATAGATGTACCACATAGCTAGAGAACCATAATTGGAGGTCTTTAAAGAGTAATTAGACTCTTTAGAAAGGCATGACCGGCCATAGGAGACAAGGGAGGTCAACTTATCAAATATTAGGTGAGTAAGTAGCTAAATTTATTAAAATTGAAATAAAATAAAGAGAAGATGACATCACCTTCTTATCTTCTTCACTACCATTGAAATTTTCAGCAAAGGGAAGGGTTTTAAAGCTTTAAAATTTTAGCTAGGTTATCCTCTTACAAGTAAGTGATTAAGATGGTTATTTTTGATAATATTTGTACTTTTGGAACCTTTATGGCATGAGCTAGCTATTGGGGGACCATTTTGTAAAATGGTTGATAGTCTAGGGGTCTAGGGATTTTCCATGAAAGGATTTAGGATTTTTGTGAAAGAACTTCTCATGAAAACCCTAATAGGACCATTTTGCAAGTTTGCAAAAACAGAGAGTAATGTTGTGTAATTATGGGAATTTTGGGTCACTATAAGAGTAAAAAGGGTTCGGTTAGGCTTAAGACTTGAAGAAATTTGATAAAAATCAATTTTCGAGCCTAGGGGTAAAATGGTCATTTTATGAAAGTCCAAGGGCAAAATGGTCATTTTGCCAAATATGTGAACTTATGATTGCTTAATTTATTTAGAGATTAAATGAGTGAATTTTTATTATTTTATATCAAGAAACATGAAAACTGGATTTGGACCGGGGGAAAGCCAAGCAAGTAGAGTAAATCGACTAGTTGCCTACATTTTGTAATCCGAGGTAAGTTGTATGTTAATAATGCAACTATATTGCTATGATGTATGATTGATTGCTATTGCATAAATTTTTTGATTGTGATTATGAGAATGCACGTCGAGAAATTAATGTAGTAAAAACTTCCGCTTGAACATTTGGAATAGACTTGGATATTCTTACCATGACATCGGGTGGTATGTGAGCCAGTGTAAGACATGTCTAGGACATGCATCGGCCACGTTATGAGAGCCAGTGTAAGACATGTCTTGGACATGCGAGACGAGAGCTAGTGTAAGACATGTCTGGGACATGCATCGGCCTCGGGATATACAAGCTAGTGCAAGACCTGTTTGGGACATGGCGTTAGCTTATTGTGTGCCGATAGATGAGAGCCAGTGTAAGACCTGTCTGGAACATGGCATCGGCCTCGATATATGAAACTCAGTGTAAGACCTGTCTGGGACACGGCATCAACTTTAATGTGCTAGCTAATGTAAGACCATGTCTGGGACATGGCGTCGGCATCTTATCCCATGTTTGAGGTTATGGAGTATCTGGTAATATTTCAAATGGTTTAATGGAAGATTCATGATTTATATCGAAATGGAAAAAGTTATGACCCTATGGTCAGTGGTACAAGTACCTACTTGAATTGTATAAGATGTGGGCTCAATATATACAATATGAATTGCATTGGATGGTGATGAGAAAGTTGTACTTATGTCTATTTATTGTATTCATGGATAAGTTATGAAATGTTATGAACATATTGTTGTATGATAAATAGTTGATGTTTATTTACATGCAACTTACTAAGCTTTATGCTTACCCTTTTTCCTTTCCATTTCTTATAGTACCGCCAAAGTAGCTCGTGGATCATCGTCTTATGTCGGAGAAGGCAGTCACATTATCATTTGAAGCACTTGGTATAGTTAGTTCTTTTATTTTTATTATGGCATGTATAGGAGCTTTTAATCTTTTTTTAGTGTCACAATGTTTTGGGTCCAAATGTGTTGGCTTACTTTAGTATTTGTCTTATTTTGTATAAGGCCATGAAAAACGGCTAATATTGAACGTTGTTATATGAATACAAGAAGGCCTTTCATGAATGTGAAATTTTTGGTATGGTTAAACGTGCGAATTTTAGCGTATGGATAGCAAGGTGCATAAATTGGTTGTTCAAGCATATGTGAAATATGTATAGGCCTTAGTTAAGGTGGCTTGGTTTAGAAATCAGGTTACATGAGACTTTGGTATGATAGAGGGTGTTGTATTGTGTTTCAAGGTGGGAAAAAAGCTTGGTAGATAGCCTTATAGCGTCCACATAGATAGCCACATGAGCATGTGCCTAGGCTGTGTGTGACACATGGCTAGTCCCATGGGCATGTTGTTTGATCGTGTGGCCCCTACACCTTGAATTTGCAAGTCAGTATGCATGGTACTAAACACACGGCCAGAGACACAACCATGTGTCTCAGCCGTGTGGAGGATACGATCTTTGGCCACAGGCGTGTGCCTTGGCTGTGTGCCCTTAAATTGTTGCTGATGTCAAAAATAGAATGTTAAGGTTTTTAGACACAGGCTAAGACATGGGCGTGTCATGGCCATGTGAGGGACACGGGCCACGGACACGGGCGTGTTTCAGGCTGAGTGAAAACCTCTGTAGGCTAGAATTTGGAATTTAATTCACATGGGCCCAGGCCACAAGCGTGTCCCTTTATGCTTAGGTCATGTGAGCCACACGGGCATATTGCCCTTCCACACGGACATGTGCCCTATTTCAAGTGACTTTTTCCAAAGTTTTCATAAGCGATGAAATTAATCCCAAACTATTTTCGAAGTATGATTTGGGCCTTGTAGGCCCATATTAGGAATCAACAAACCATGAAATGAAAGTTTTACTTTGACCTAGTTTTTACATTTTAGAAAAGATTGAATGCATGCCTTTAAGTCAAGTAATGCCTTGTGCCCAGCTCTGGTCTCAGACTCGAGTAAGGGGTGTTACATTTAATGGTATCAGAGCTATGGTTTAGTCGATTTTAGGACTAACCTAGCGTGAGTGTGAGTATGAGTCTAGCTATACATGCCATAATTGTATATTGATAGTGTGATGGCTTCTGATGAGATAAATTGTGTTTTTATATATATAGTAAATGGATCCTGACATGGCTGCCGCGGATGACGTGGAAAGTAATGTGTTGGCTCCAAGTAAAAGGACTATGCCCATGGATAGTGGGCCCATGACAATGAACTAGGGCGGAGGGGCTAGAGAAGCTTACCTCCATATGATGGACACTTGGTACTTAGATTTTATTCGTGCGAATCTGAATACTCCACCTCCCGCACCTCCTCCAATTCCTCAACCCATCTCTATAGCTCCTCAAGGAGCAGAAATGGCTAGAATAGAGAAACCTCCAGTAGACATAACCCGTAAGCATGGGGCCGAGGAATTTCGGGCAAATATTGATGATGACCCAGAGAGGGTCGAGTTTTGGTTGGAAAATACCATTAGGGTATTTGATGAATTATCGTGCTCATCGGAGGAGTGTATGAAGTGTATAGTGTCACTCTTATGAGATTCGGCATATCAACGGTGGAATAACCTCATGTCAGTGGTACCGAGAGAGAGTAACTTGGGATTTCTTACAGGAGGAGTTTTGTAAAAAGTATATTAGTCAAAGGTTCATAGATCAAAAGAGGAAAGAATTCCTTGAGTTGAAGCAAGGCCGTATGGCGGTGACTGAGTACAAGCGTGAGTTTATGAGGCTCAGCAAATATGCACTAGAGTGCGTATCTACAGAAGCCATTATGTGCAAGAGGATTGAAGATGGTCTAAACGAAGACATCCGTTTATTAGTTTGTATTTCAAAGTTGAAGGAGTCTTTGGTACTTTTTGAGAGAGCTTGCAAGGCCGAAGAATTGGCCAAAGAGAAGAGAAAAGCTGACATTAAGTCTCGTGACTCGAAGAAAAGACAGATGGGGAAATCAGATCAAACTTCATCCAAGAGATCAAGAGAGTTTCCTACTCGATCAAACGCGCCAGTGGGGTTCTCAAGCAAGAGCAAGAATAAGCAGTATGCGGTGACAAAAGCCCAAACCACTTCTATCACAAGTGTTGGTAGTGCTCACCCGAATAGACCAGAATGTTCACAGTGCGGCAGATGTCATTTCAATAAGTGCCGAGGAAATGAAAGAGGCTGTTTAAATGTGGGTCGTTGGACCATTTTATTTGTAGCTATCCCGAGATGGTCGAGAAAGACAAGGATCAAAGTGTGAGATTGGGTAATGCTTCTTCAAGAGGTAGACCACATAAGAACCTGGGAAGTGGGGCTAGCAGTAAAGGTGCACCTAGATATGCTGTTGTGAGGTCCGAGGGCAGAGTGCCTGCAATGACTTATGCTATACGTGCCCGTTAAGAGGTAAAGTCTCTCGATGTGATTACGGGTACCTTTTCCGTCCATGATATATCTGTCATTGCTTTAATTGACCTGGGGTCTAGCTATTCTTATATCTATATGGAATTGATACCTCATATGAACATGCTACTTGAGTCCAAAAAATTTTTGGTAAAAGTGTCGAACCCTTTAGGCAAACATGTGTTAGTTGACCAAGTTTGTAGAAATTGTCCTTTGACAATTAGAGGTCATTGTTTTTCGGCTAACTTGATGTTATTTTCGTTCGATGAATTTGATGTAATCCTTGGGATGGATTGGTTCACTTCTCTTGGTGTTGTAGTGGACTATGGATGAAAGATCATTGAGTTGAAATCTGAGAGCGGGAATGTTCTTCGGGTTGAAATAGGTGAATTAAACAATTCGCCTGTAGTGATATCGCCTATGACTGCAGAGAGATATTTGAGGAATGGGTATGAAGCTTACCTCACTTTTGTATTGAATACTCAAGCATCTGAATTGAAGATTGAGTCAGTACCAGTGGTATGTGAGTTCTAAAATGTGTTTCCAGAGGAATTACCCAGATTGCCCCCAGGGAGGGAAGTTGAATTCGGGATTGAGTAAGTCCCTGGTAAGGCACCCATCTATATTGCTCCATATAGGATGGCTTTGACGGAGTTAAAAGAATTGAAAGTCCATTTACAAGAGTTAACAGGTAAAGGTTTTGGGAGATTGAGCTATTCTTTGTGGGGTGATCTAGTGCTCTTTGTGAAAAAGAAAGAAGGGTCGATGAGGTTATGTATAGACTATAGATAGCTCAACAAGGTGACAGTGAAGAAAAAGTATCCGTTGCTAAGGATCGATGATTTGTTTGATCAATTGAAAAGAGCCACTGTGTTTTCCAAGATAGACTTGAGGTCTGGTTATTACCTGCTCAGAGGAAAGGAGCGAGATGTACAGAAAACTGTGTTTAGGACGAGGTATGGTGTAACACCCCGTACCCGAGACCGTTGCCGGAGTCGGACACGAGGGGTTAACGGGCTTAATCCACTTATTTTCACAGTCCATTTGAAAATTTTCCAGACAAGCTGGTTACTGCGTCACTGTCGCCTTAAAAATCATATCTTGAGTTTCAAAACTTGAAAACCAGTTTCATAAATTTTTCCTGAAACTAGACTCATATGTTCATCTACAAATATTTTTCTAGAATTTTTGGTCGAGCCAATTAGTACAGTTTATTAGTTAAAGTATCCCCTGTTTCAGGGTTCGACTACACTGACCTTTACACATTACGACTCAGATATCTAACTGTACAGGGTTTCAATACTGATGCCGTTTGTTTCTATAGAAACTAGACTCGAAAAGGAATCTATAAATACATGGCATTACTTCTAATTATCTCTGGTTAATTTATACTGAATTTCCAAATTCAGAACAGGGAATCCAGAAACCGTTCTGGCCCTGTCTCACAAAAACTTAAATATCTCATAATATACTGTTAATATGATCGTTTCGTTACTTTCCTATGAAAATAGATTCATCAAGTTTCGATTACATAATTTATTCACTATTTAATTCCATTCCTACTATTTTTAGTGATTTTTCACATCCACATCACTGCTGCTGCCAGCATCAACCTTTAGGGTAAACTTTACCTATTACATAGTTTCCATGATTCAACTAGCCATTTAGCATATATAGCACAAAATATGATCATGATTAACCATTCCAATGGCTAATCATTCCCAAACATTTCCATACCTCTTAATGAACATCATACAAGACGATTATAATATTAAGCTCAAAGTGTATATAAGCCATTTTCGCATGGCTATCCAAATTTATACAAAACCAAAGGGTCCATGATCAACAACAAAAAGGGTAGTCCTATACATGCCATTTCAAAGTTCAACCAAAAGTGTACCAAAAGGGGCTTTGATAGTGTGGGCGACTTCGACTTTGACACTCCCGAGTCCGATAGCTGACGAACCAAAATCTATAAAACAGAGATTCAAAGAAACGGAGTAAGCATTTAATGCTTAGTAAGTTTTGAGCAATCGAATTAGGCTCAACTGAAGTATAGCATCCATATAACTAAACAGATAATTTGAAATACACATATATTCTCAAAAATTAGTCCTACTTCACATTTCCAACCCTTATATTCATACATAAGGGATCAACTTAACCAAAAACCGGAAGCTCCTTAATCGACTGAGCGAATGCTATTTAAGAGGAATCAATTAATCCAATGCATGTACAACACATACCTCGTTGTTGAGATTTTACGAGCGTATTAATTGAAATTATTACAGCAGATCGCTCATTCCCAAACTCAAGTAATCTTCTGGATTTAGCCGGATATAACTACTTGCACAAGGCCTTCGGGTCTTAGCCCGGATGTGGTCACTAGCATAAATGCCTTCGGGACTTAGCCCGGATATAATCGCTAGCACAAATGCCTTCGAGTTTTAGCCCGGATATAATCGCTAGCGCAAATGCCTTCGGGTCTTAGCCCGGATATAGCAACTCGCACGAATGCCTTCGGATCTTAGCCCGGTTATAGTCACCTAGCACAAAAGCCTTTGGGACTTAGCCCGGATATCATTCGAATAACCATGCACATATATCAATAAATCATGACACATCCATATTTCATTTTCATTACCAAAGCTCAAACACAAAACACTTATCACACTTACAAATTTTGGCTCAATAGCCACATACAAAGAGCATGATTTTGATTTACTTAAGACATAATCTAATCGAATCATAATCTAAGCTCCATTACTCGAAAACTTACCTCGGATGTTGTCGAACGATTTCGGCGGCTATTCGATCACTTTTTCCTTTCCCTTATCCAACTTTGGTCCTCTAAGCTCTTGAGCTAATTCAAACAAATTTAACTTATTAAAGTCTCATTATGCTAGCTTATGGCCGAACATGACAATGAATTTGATGGGTCATATGGCCACCTTTAGCTCAAATACAAAATGGTCATACTCATTTTTAATGACATTAAGCAATTTAATACAATTTATTCGAACATCAAAAGAGAAGCTCAAGGTACTTAGCCCATATATACATTAGACATTAGAGTCACATATGTACAAAATCACGAATCGAATTCAACATATTAGCTAATATTCCCCTTTGCCGAATTTTCTAAGTCAAGATAAAGCCATTAATATGCTTACCTATGGCCAAACATACACATCAACTTATGTACTCATTCATGTGGCCGAACATGCATGTCTATGTTGAGGCCGAATGCAACACTTAATACATTCTACAAGTATGGTCACTTGTATTGACTAAACACCATTTTGTTTCAAGTTCAAAACTTGGCCAATACACATATATACACTAGTAAATCAAACACAAACATTTTCACTTCACCTTACTACCATTTCTCATCCAAGTAACGTGAACAACAACCATATTTCTCTTCTACTTCCTACCATGGCCGAATGCATCAGAACACCATACCATTTCAATTTTGGTCATGGTTAAACAATGAACTTAGTGTCTCACTCAAAAATGCTAAAAAGAAGATTCAAGAATCATCAATCCACCATCACATGCATCATTACAAAGCTTCACTTTTAGCATGCAAATGACATCAACACAAATCCACCTTAGCCGAATATCATCTCCATGACATAGTAAAGATTTGAACCATGGGCTAGTTAGAACTCAAGCTAACTACTAAAGTATACATGAATCTCATGGAGCAACATCAAACATACATTAGCCTAGTTACATGCATGGCCGAACCTCTTCAACCTTTCTTCTTCCTTTCTCCTTAAAGTTTTCGGCCAAAGATGTTCAAGGATGAACACTTTTTTTTTTGTTTTCTTTCCTTCAACTCACGGCAATGGGGGGGGGAAACAATCACACACATTCTTTCTTTTTTTTTTCTTTTCATCCTACTAACACTAATACTTTATTACCCATGCTCTTTATTTTATTATTCCTTACATGAAGCATTAACCCAACATGTTTATGACATGTTTTAGCCATAACATTTTGTCCACCCTCATGCTCATGGCCGGCCACTACTAATTAGGGGGGAAATTGACATGCAAGTCCTCACTTTTGATTACATGCACTATTAGATCCTTATAGATTAGCCTATCACATTTCAAAAGTGTCACACAAGTCCTATGTACTACATTCACATGCAATTAACTAAATCGAAGCTTAAAATTTTCAAACATTCATTTTCACATATTTTAGACCATAAATATCACATTCAAATAATTTGGTGACTCGGTTTAGCGGTCCCGAAACCGCTTTCCAACTAGGGTCACTTTAGGGCTGTCACAACTCTCCCCCACTTAAGAAATTTTCGTCCCCGAAAATCTTACCGGTAAATAGTTTTTGGTATCGCTCTTTCATAGAGTTCACGGGTTCCCAAGTAGCTTCTTCTATCCCGTGTTTGACCCATAACACTTTTACTAAAGGAACCTTTTTGTTTCGTAACTCTTTCACTTCACGAGCTAGGATACGAATCAGTTCTTCTTCATAACTCATATCGGCTTGAATTTCGACCTCGGAGGGGTTTATTACGTGCGAAGGATCGGATCTGTAACGTCGAAGCATCGAAACATGAAAAACGTTGTGGATTCTTTCGAGTTCAGGGGGTAAAAGCAACCTATATGCAACTGGGCCAACTCGTTCGGAGATCTCATACGGCTCAATGAATCTCGGACTCAATTTGCCCTTACGGCCAAATCTGAGTATCTTTTTCCAAGGCGATACCTTAAGAAACACTTTGTCTCCCACCTGATACTCAATATCTTTTCGTTTTAAATTCGTGTACGACTTCTGACGATCTGATGCTGCCTTCAGACTTTCACGAATTATTTTTACTTTCTGTTCAGCATATTTAATCAAATCCACTCTGAAAATTTTGCTTCCACCGAGCTCGGTCCAAAACAATGGCGTACGGCATTTACGCCCGTACAAAGCCTCGTAAGGTGCCGTCTTCATACTTGATTGAAAACTATTGTTGTAAGCGAATTCAATCAAAGGTAAATACCGTTCCCATGAACCACTAAACTCGAGGATGCAACATCTCAACATATCCTCAAGTATCTAAATTATCCGCTCGGATTGACCATCAGTTTATGGATGAAAAGCGGTGCTAAAATACAGCTTGGTACCCAAAGCTTTTTGCAATTTCTTCCAAAATCGCGAGGTGAATCTCGGATCTCTATCCGACACGATAGAAATAGGTACCCCTGTAATCTCACAATCTGAGAAACATACAATTCAGCTAGTTTATCCAATGAAAAATCCGTACGTACGGGGATAAAGTGAGCCGACTTAGTCAGTCTATCCACAACAACCCAAATCGCATCTTTCTTACTTGCCGATACTGGCAACCCAGATACGAAATCCATTGTGACTCGATCCCATTTCCATTCAGGTATCATGATTGGCTAGAGTAAACCCGTAGGCACTTGATGTTCTGCCTTTACTTGCTGACATATTAAACACTTCGAAACAAAATCGAAAATGTCTCGTTTCATACCATGCCACCAAAACTGACGTCTCAGATCATTGTACATTTTCGTACTCCCCGGGTGAATTGACATTCGGCTACAATGAGCTTCGTTCAGAATCATCGAAATGAGTTCTAAATTCCTTGGAACACAAAAATGACTTTTGAACCTCAAACAATCTTCATCATCAATTTGAAACTCTGATTCCATATTCGGAACACATTCAGCCCGTTTTGCAACCAATTCATCATCGACTTTCTGAGCTTCACGAATTTGATGAATCAACAATGGTTTGGCCTTTAATTCCGCCACTAACACATTGTCGGATAGAATAGACAAGTGTACATTCATCGCTCATAAAGCAAACAGTGATTTACGACTTAAGGCATCCGCAACCACATTAGCCTTTCCCGGGTGATAGTCAATGACAAGTTCATAATCTTTCAACAACTCAAGCCAACGCCTTTGTCGCAGATTCAAGTCTCTTTGAGTCATCAAATATTTGAGACTTTTGTGATCCGAATATACATGGCACTTCTCCCCAAATAAGTAGTGTCGCCATATTTTCAAAGCGAATACGATGGCAGCTAGTTCGAGATCATGGGTCAGATAATTTTTCTCATGTGGCTTCAGTTGTCTCGACGCATAGGCCACAACTCGAACTTCTTGCATCAATACGCAACCCAACCCAAGTAGGGAGGCATCACTATAAATGACAAACTCTTTGCCTGATTCGGGCTGCACTAGAATTGGAGCTTCAGTCAAATAAGTTTTCAGTTGATCAAAACTTTTTGACATTTTTTCGTCCATTCGAACTTAACATCTTTTTGAAGTAGCTTCGTCATTGGTGTGGCTATCGTCGAGAAACCTTTTACAAACCGTCGGTAGTAACCGACAAGTCCCAAAAAGCTCCGAACCTCAGTAATATTTCTCGGAGGCTTCTAGTTAAGTATGGCTGAAATTTTGCTCGGGTCAACTCGAATACCCAATGCGGATACCACATGACCCAGGAAGCTAACCTCTCTTAACCAAAACTCACACTTACTGAACTTAGCATATAACTACTTATCCCGTAAAATTTGCAACACTAATCTCAGGTGCTCAGCATGTTCGGTCTCATCTCTTAAATAGACCAAGATGTCATCAATGAACACAACTACGAACCGGTCCAAATACTGTCTGAAGATCCGATTCATCAAATCCATAAATACCGCAGGGGCATTAGTGAGCCCAAACGGTATCACTAACAACTCGTAGTGACCATATCTCGTTCTGAAAGTAGTTTTGGGTATATCCAAATCTCTAACTCGCAACTGGTAATAACTCGATCTCAAATCTATCTTCGAAAACACTGAGGCTCCCTTTAGTTGATCAAACAAATCGTCAATACGTGGCATCGGATATTTATTCTTTATTGTCACCTTATTCAGCTGACGATAGTCGATGCACAACCTCATGGTTCCATCCTTCTTTTTCACAAACAATACTGGTGCACCCCAAGGAGAGAAACTTGGTCGAGCGAAACCTATATCCGTCAATTCTTGCAACTGAGCTTTCAACTCTTTTAACTCGGTTGGTGCCATACGATACGGAGCTATCGAAATCGGCGTAGTCCCAGGTACAAGCTCGATGCCAAACTCTACCTCTCGAACAGGTGGTAAACCCGGTAATTCTTCGGGAAAAACATCCGGGTATTCGCAAACCACTGGCACAGATTCGGGTTTCTTTTCTAACTCTTTGTCATCAAGTACATACGCAAGGTATGCTTCGCACCCCTTTCTTACATATTTCTGAGCCAACATTGAGGATATTACAGCTGGCAACCCTTTTAAGTCCGTAGACTCAACTCGGATTATCTCGTTATTTGCGCACCACAAATCAATAGTCTTGCTTTTGCAATTCACAACCGCATCATGCACGGTCAACCAATCTAAACCAAGAATAACATCAAATTCATCAAACGACAAAAGCATTAAGTCCGTCGGAAAACAGGAACCTCGAATTACTAGGGGACATTTCTTACACACTTTGTCGACAAGCACGTAACGACCCAAGGGATTTGACACTCGAATTACGAACTCAGTAGACTCAATAGGTAAAGTCTTACTGAATGCTAAGGTTTCACATATATAAGAATGAGTAGAACCAGGGTCAATCAAAGCAATCACATTAGTATCAAAGAGAGTAAAAGTACCGGTAATAACATCTGGCGAGGAAGCATCCTCGCGTGCGCGTATAGCATAAGCCCTAGCAGGAGCACGAGCCTCAGATCTGGTCGTACCATCCCTAGATCCTCTCTAACCACCACTAGCATTGCCCGTATTTCTAGATGGTCTACCTCGAGCAGTGGTAGCACCCGGTTTCCCACTCTGATTTGCATTCTGTTCAGACAACCTCGGGCAATCTTTAATGAAGTGGTCAACTGACCTGCACTTGTAACAGGAGCGGTCATGGAATCTACAACTCCCCGAGTGCCATTTACCACAATACTAACACTCCGTTCTGTCTCGACGATCATTTCCAACACTGGCGACCGAAGTGACTCGTGCACTCACAGGGGGTCGATCGCGATCTCGTCTAGATAAGCCCGAAGTGTCTCTAAATCAGCCTAAGCCATCTTTAAATTTCTTCGATGACTGTGGGAAGGGCTTCCCCGAAGACCTCTTACGAAACTCCTTTGCTTCCACCTCAGCTTTTCTTTTCTCCATACTGAGCTCCTCGGCTTTGCAAGCCCGCTCGACAAGTGCCACAAACTCTCAGATTTCCAAAATGCCAACATACAACTTTATATCATCCTTCAGCCCATCCTCGAAACGTTTACACATCACGGCTTCTGAAGAAATGCATTCCGGCGCGTACCGGCTAAGCCTTACAAATTTTCGTTCATAGTCGGTAACCGACATGGAACCTTGTTTAAGTTCAAGAAATTCCTTTCATTTTTGATCAATGAATCTCTGACTGATATACTTCTTTCGAAACTCAGTTTGGAAAAACTCCCAAGTTACTTACTCTCTGGGCACAACAGAAGTCAACGTATTCCACCAATAGTAGGCAGAATCACGTAGCAAGGAGATAGTACACTTTAGGCAATCATCGGGTGTGCAAGATAGCTCATCGAGTACCCGGATAGTGTTGTCCAACCAAAATTCTGCTTGCTCGGCATCATCGCTCTCCGTAGCTTTAAATTCAGTAGCCCCGTGTTTTCGGATTCTGTCAACTAGGGGCTTATTCGACCTTATTTGGTCAATTACCGAAGGTATTGTAGGTGCGGGGGTGGTATTAGTCGGGAATGGAGGTTGTGGAGTAGCTGTATTAGTTCAAATGTATTGGTTGAACCAATCATTCATCACGCTATAAAAAGCTTGTCTAGCTTCATCATTCGGATTACTAGCATTAGGTTGAGAGTCCGTCGGCGCTGTCCCTTGTGCGGGAGCAGGCGCTACACTCTCAAGATCATCAGCTACCGCTCGGTTGGGATCGGGACCCATTACTATAAATAAACACATTTGCAATGTCAAAAATCACCACACTATCAAATAATCACATAAAATGGCATGTATAGCTAGACCCAAACGCATTACGGTAGTCCTAGAATCGACTAAACCGTAGCTCTGATACCAATAAAATTGTAACACCCCGTACCCGAGACCGTTGCCGGAGTCGGACACGAGGGGTTAACGGGCTTAATCCACTTATTTTCAATGTCCATTTGAAAATTTTCCAGACAAGCTGGTTACTGCGTCACTATTGCCTTAAAAATCATATCTTGAGTTTCAAAACTCAAAAACCAGTTTCGTAAATTTTTCCTGAAGCTAGACTCATATGTTCATTTACAAATATTTTTCTAGAATTTTTGGTCAAGCCAATTAGTAAAGTTTATTAGTTAAAGTCTCCCCTATTTCAGGGTTTGACTACACTGACCTTTGCATATTACGACTTGGATATCTCCCTGTACAGGGTTTCAATACTGATGGCGTTTGTTTCTATAGAAACTAGACTCAAAAAAGAATCTATACATATATGGCATGACTTCTAATTATCTCTGGTTAATTTATAATGAATTTCCAAAGTCGGAACAGGGAATCCAGAAACCGTTTTGGCCCTGTCTCACGAAAACTTAAATATCTCATAATATACTGTTCATATGATCGTTTCGTTACTTTCTATGAAAATAGATTCAACAAGGTTCGATTACATAATTTATTCACTATTTAATTCCATTCCTAATATTTTTAGTGATTTTTCACATCCACATCACTGCTGCTGCCAGCATCAGCCTTTAGGGTAAACTTTACCTATTACATAGTTTCCATGATTCAACTAGCCCTTCAGCATATATAGCACAAAATATGATCATGATTAACCATTCCAATGACTAATCGTTCCCAAACATTTCCATACCTCTTAATGAACATCATACAAGACGATTATAATATTAAGCTCAAAGTGTATATAAGCCATTTTCCCATGGCTATCAAAATTTATACAAAACCAAAGGGTCCATGACCAACAACAAAAAGGGTAGTCCTATACATGCCATTTCAAAGTTCAACCAAAAGTGTACCAAAAGGGGCTTTGATAGTGTGGGCGACTTCGACTTCGACACTTCCGAGTCTGATAGCTGACGAACCAAAATCTATAAAACAGAGATCCAAAGAAACGGAGTAAGTATTTAATGCTTAGTAAGTTTTGAGCAATCGAATTAGGCTCAACTGAAGTATAGCATTCATATAACTAAACAGATAATTTCAAATACACATATATTCTCAAAAATTAGTCCTACTTCACATTTCCAACCCTTATATTCATACATAAGGGATCAACTTAACCAAAAACCGAAAGCTCCTTAATCGACTGAGCGAATGCTATTTAAGAGGAATCAATTAATCCAACGCATGTACAACACATACCTTGTTGTTGAGATTTTACGAGCGTATTAATTGAAATTATTACAGCAGATCGCTCATTCCCAAAATCAAGTAATCTTCGGGTAACTACTTTCACAAGGCCTTCGGGTCTTAGCCCGGATGTGGTCACTAGCATAAATGCCTTCGGGACTTAGCCCGGATATAATCGCTAGCACAAATGCCTTCGAGTTTTAGCCCGGATATAATCGCTAGCACAAATGCCTTCGGGTCTTAGCACGGATAAAGCAACTCGCACGAATGCCTTCAAATCTTAGTCCGGTTATAGTCACCTAGCACAAAAGCCTTCGGGACTTAGCCCGGATATCATTCGAATAACCATGCACATATCTCAATAAATCATGACGCATCCATATTTCATTTTCATTACCAAAGCTCAAACACAAAACACTTATCACACTTACAAATTTCGGCTCAATAGCCACATACAAAGAGCATGATTTTGATTTACTTAAGACATAATCTAATCGAATCATAATCTAAGCTCCATTACTCGAAAACTTACCTTGGATTTTGTCGAACGATTTCGGCGGCTATTTGATCACTTTTTCCTTTCCCTTATCCAACTTTGGTACTCTAAGCTCTTGAGCTAATTCAAACAAATTTAACTTATTAAAGTCTCATTATGCTAGCTTATGGCCGAACATGACAATGAATTTGATGGGTCATATGGCCACCTTTAGCTCAAATACAAAATGGTCATACGCATTTTTAATCACATTAAGCAATTTAATACAATTCATTCGAACATCAAAAGAGAAGCTCAAGGTACTTAGCCCATATATACATTAGACATTAGAGTCACATATGTACAAAATCACAAATCGAATTCAACATATTAGCTAATATTCCCCTTAGCCGAATTTTCTAAGTCAAGATAAAGCCATCAATATGCTTACCTATGGCCAAACATACACATCAACTTATGTACTCATTCATGTGGCCGAACATGCATGTCTATGTTGAGGCCGATTGCAACACTTAATACATTCTACAAGTATGGTCACTTGTATTGACTAAACACCATTTTGTTTCAAGTTCAAAACTTGGCCAATACACATATATACACTAGTAAATCAAACACTAACATTTGCACTTCACCTTACTACCATTTCTCATCCAAATAACGTGAACAACAACCATATTTCTCTTCTACTTCCTACCATGGCCGAATGCATCACAACACCATACCATTTCAATTTTGGTCATGGTTAAACAAAGAACTTAATGTCTCACTCAAAAATGCTAAAAAGAAGATTCAAGAATCATCAATCCACCATCACATGCATCATTACAAAGCTTCACTTTTAGCATGCAAATGACATCAACACAAATCCACCTTAGCCGAGTATCATCTCCATGACATAGTAAAGATTTGAACCATGGGCTAGTTAGAACTCAAGCTAACTACTAAAGTATACATGAATCTCATGGAGCAACATCAAACATACCTTAGCCTAGTTACATGCATGGCCGAACCTCTTCAACCTTTCTTCTTCCTTTCTCCTTAAAGTTTTCGGCCAAAGATGTTCAAGGATGAACACTTTTTTTTTGTTTTCTTTCCTTCAACTCACGGCAATGGGGGGGAAATAATCACACACATTCTTTCTTTTTTTTTTCATCCTACTAACACTAATACTTTATTGCCCATGCTCTTTATTTTATTATTCCTTACATGAAGCATTAACCCAACATGTTTATGACATGTTTTAGCCATAACATTTTGTCCACCCTCATGCTCATGGCCGGCCACTACTAACTAGGGGGGAAATTGACATGCAAGTCCTCACTTTTGATTACATGCACCATTAGATCCTTATAGATTAGCCTATCACATTTCAAAAGTGTCACACAAGTCCTATGTACTACATTCACATGCAATTAACTAAATCGAAGCTTAAAATTTTCACTCATTCATTTTCACATATTTTAGACCATAAATATCACATTCAAATAATTTGGTGACTCGGTTTAGCGGCCCCGAAACCACTTGTAACACCCCGAACCCGAAACCGACACCGGAGTCGAACACGAGGTGTTAACTGACTTTAACCCCTTATAAAATTTATTTTCCAGACACTGCCCAATCTGTGTACTAGTCGTTTTAAAAATCATATCTTGAGTTTCGTAACTCAAAAATCAGTTTCGTAATTTTTCCAAAAAACTAGACTCACGTGCCCATCTATGTATTCTTTTCTAGAATTTTTGGTCGGGCCAATTAGTACAGTTTATTAGTCAAAGTCTCCCATGTTGCAGGGGTCGACTACACTGACCTTTGCCCATTACGACTTGGATATCTCCCTGCACGGGGCTTCAATACTGATGCCGTTTGTTTCTATGAAAAATAGACTCAGAGAGGAATCTGTACATATATGGTACGACCCCTAATTATCTCTGGTTAATTTATAATGAATTTACAAAGTCGGAGCAGGGAATCCAGAAACCGTTCTGGTCCTGTCCCACAAAAATCTGATTATCTCTTAATATACTGCCCATATGATCTTTTCGTTACTTCCTCATGAAAACAGACTCATCGAGCTTCGATTACATAATTTATTCATCAATTAATTCCACTCCTACTATTTTTAGTGATTTTTCAATCTCATGACACTGCTGCTGCCAGCATCTGTTACGAAAGTAACTAGGTCCATTTCATGCCTACCCTTGATCCAACTCAATCGAACATTCGTGCCATCTTCGCATGGCTTAAAGTTTACATGCCAAAGTTCAAACACAACGTAATAGCTTATACATGCCAAAATGTTCTTTTAAGCGAACTAAGAAGAAAGTACCAAAACTTGCTATCCGGTGTGATGACTTCGATGACGGCCTGACCCCGCAAAAATAGATGAGTCCAAGCAACCTATAATGGGTGACAAGGAAACACCGAGTGAGTTTATAACTCAGTAAGTCATAAGCAATGCACTACCATCCATCCATAACATTATCACAAGAGGAAACAAAATGGAACGAGACAATTTACTCCATCCATACCGAACCATACCATAGTTCCTCCAACCTATCGATTCAATTTCATATCAACTCATGCATTCACATTCCATATACTCATCAATAGGACATTGAAGCATTTTCATAAATCAATTTATTTTCGTTACAATCAAACGACTAAACGGCCTTTCACCCATCCTACAATAAATTTTATGTACGTGACTTCAAGTATATTTGTCACATAGGTTCAAACTTACCGAGCTCAACACCAAGTATAAGCATAGCACCTATTAGCCATGTACTCAAGACACTTACCCGATCCGCTGTCCGTGATCGACTCAATAGTGTCGCACACGTAGTGTCCATAATGATTCACGAATGTATATTGAGTCCGCACACTCAGTGCTATATAATCAACTCGCACACTTAGTGCTACGTAATCAAATCGCACACTTAGTGCTACATAGTCAAACTCGCACACTTAGTGCCGCATGGTCAATTCGCACACTTAGTGCATCATATTCATTTCGCACACTTAGTGCAACATAGTCAAATCGCACACTTAGTGCTGTACAATTTAATCCCGCGCACTTAGCACCAATCTCATGGTCATAAATGGTTATATCCGCACGTTTAGTGCCGAGATCAACAACTCAGTACATCTTACCTCTTTTCTTTTCATTCAACAATTTCATCATCACATACGTACATGCATATATATATATATGTATATTTATTCATTCCATTCAGCATCAATACATAAACATTATGACCATTTGAAATAATACCAACTACATGCTTAATGACTTACCTTGTGTTGGGTAAGACGGTTCCAACTCGGCTACTCAGTGATCTTTTCTTTGCCTTTGCTTGATTCTCCTCCTTTAGCTCCTTGAGCTTAATCAATAATTCACTAGTTTAACCATCTTGTTAAACATTCATAATTCAATTACACATGCATATGTATGTTTGTATATTCGGCAACCATCCACACTAATTACCCATTTAGTCGATTACACACATAATTAAAGGTAACATCACGAATGGCATACTTATGTATAGATATATGTATATATATACTTCGGAATGGGCATCACAATTAGATTTAACACCACCTTCATACTCAATTAGATGGCCGAATGCATGTGTATATGCACAACGTCAACTATAACATCATGTAGATCCACATATACTACATTTCTTATGTTCCACATCTTAATGCCTATTATACATAATCAAATTTAACATCATCTATATATTTACTCATATGGCCGAATATACATACCCCCATATAATATCATTTTCATTCCATTTAACACTTAATTCATCATAAATTTCCCCCTTTGCTCTCTTTTTTTCTTCATGGCCGAATGCTCCTTCTACTCCTTTTACCTTCACAAAGCATGAATTTCATCATCCAACTTACAAGCTTACAATCTCATGAAGTTTAACCTCATGGTACCTATCAAACTCTCACTCATTAGCTTCTATCATAAACCTCTAACAACACCCAATAAACATATACTTTGGGGGTCTATGGTAGAACCAAGAAAGGAACTCATAGATATCAAGATGTGAGCAACTACCATTATTCATCTAAGTTTAGCATGAAACACAATCATCACCCTTATTAATCTTTTATAGCCGAAAACCATACTCACCCCCAAAATCGAAATTTCAACATGGTTTACAAAAATCACTTGATAACTCACTCAATATCAACTAAAATTTCAAAAGCTAGTACAAACTTCCTTACCTTAATAGTGACCTAAGATGACCGATTGCTTCACTCCCTTCTTCTTCCTTTCAATTCGGCCAAGAAGAACCAAAGAACACAACTTGTTTTTCTTTCTTCCTTAGAACATTCGGCCAAGGGGAAATGAAGAAAGATGGACACTTTTTTTTCTTTGTTTTCTTTCTTACTTTCACGGCAATGGGGAGGGGAAGAAACAATTACAAACATCCTTTCCTTTTTCCATTTCTTTTTTCCCCATACTTCTTATTATATTTTATCCTACATACCTCACTAGGCCAACATGTTCCCAACATGTTTCCACCCATAGCATGGCCGGCCACTACATATTAGGGAGGGGAATTTGACATGCAAGTCCCCTTTTTCTTCCCCATGCACTAATAGGTCCTCATGCATTGACCTATCACATTTTAAAATTTTCTCATATAAGTCCTATTGACTAAATTCACATGCAATCGACTAAATCGAAGCTTGAAATTTTCACACAATCATGATTACATATTCTAGACAATAAACATCACATTCAAACCTTTCGGTGACTCGGTTTAGCGATCCCGAAACCACTTCCCGACTAGGGTCAATTTTGGGCTGTTACAACTCTCCCCCACTCAGGAAATTTTCGTCCCCGAAAATCTTACCGGTAAATAGGTTTGGGTATCGTTCTTTCATCGAGCTCTCGGTTTCCCAAGTAGCTTCCTCGATCCCGTGTTTGAGCCATAACACCTTTACTAACGGAACCCTTTTGTTTCGCAACCCCTTCACTTCACGAGCTAGGATACGCATCGGCTCTTCTTCATAACTCATATCAGCCTGAATTTAAACCTCCGACGGACTAATTATGTGCGAAGGATCAGATCTATAGCGCCGAAGCATCGAAACATGAAAGACGTCGTGAATCTTTTCAAGTTCAGGGGGCAAAATCAATCTATATGCAACCGGCCCCACTCATTCGGAAATTTCGTACGGCCCAATGAATCTCGGGCTCAACTTGCCTTTACGGCAAAATCTGAGTACCTTCTTCCAAGGTGACACTTTAAGAAACACTTTATCTCCCACCTGATATTCAATGTCCTTTCGTTTTAAATCCGCATACGATTTTTAACAATCTGTGGCTACCTTCAGACTTTCGCGGATTACCTTTACTTTTTGTTCGGCATCTTTAATCAAATCAACTCCGAAAATTTTACTTTCACCAAGCTCGGTCCAAAACAATGGCGTATGGCATTTACGACCGTACAAAGCCTCATAAGGTGCCATCTTAATACTTGATTGAAAACTATTGTTGTAAGCGAATTCAATCAAAGGTACATACCGTTCCCATGAACCACTAAACTCAAGGATGCAGCATCTCAGCATATCCTCGAGTATCTGAATTATCCGCTCGGATTGTCCATCGGTTTGGGGGTGAAAAGCGGTGCTAAAATGCAGCTTGGTACCCAAAGCTTCTTGCAATTTCTTCCAAAATCGTGAGGTGAATCTCGGATCTCTATCCGACACGATAGAAATAGGTACTCCATGTAATCTCACAATCTGAGAGACATACAATTCGGCTAGTTTATCCAATGAAAGATCCGTACGCACGGGGATAAAGTGAGCCTACTTAGTCAGCCTATCAACAACAACCCAAATCGCATCCTTCTTACTTGCGGACAATGGTAGTCCGGACACAAAGTCCATTGTGACTCGGTCCCATTTCCACTCGGGTATCATGATCGGCTGAAGTAACCCTGAAGGCACTTGATGTTCCGCTTTCACTTGTTGACATATTAAACATCTCGAAACAAAGTCGGAGATGTCTCGTTTCATACCACGCCACCAAAACCGACGTTTCAAGTCGTTGTACATTTTCGTGCTCCCAGGATGAATTGACATTCGGCTACAATGGGCTTCGTTCAGAATCATCGGAATGAGTTCCGAATTCCTTGGAACACACAAACGACTTCTAAACCTCAAACAACCATCATCATCAATCTGAAACTCCGATTCCTTGTTCGGAACACACTCAGCTCGTTTTACAACCAATTCATCATCGACCTTCTGAGCTTCACGAATTTGATGAGTCAATAATGGTTTGGCTTTTAATTCAGCTACTAACACATTGTCAGGTAGAACAGACAAGTGTACATTCATCGCTCGCAAAGCAAACAGTGATTTCCGGCTTAAGGCGTCCGCAACCACATTAGCCTTTCCCGGGTGGTAATCAATGACAAGCTCGTAATCTTTCAACAACTCAAGCCAACGTCTTCGTCGCAGATTCAAGTCTCGTTGAGTCATCAAATATTTGAGACTTTTGTGATCCGAAAACACATGGCACTTCTCACCAAACAAATAATGTCACCATATTTTCAATGCAAACACAATGGCGGCTAGTTCGAGATCATGGGTCGGATAATTTCTCTCGTGTGGCTTCAATTGTCTCGACGCATAGGCCACAACTCGACCTTCTTGCATCAATACGGAACCCAACCCAAGTAGGGATGCGTCACTATAAACGACAAACTCTTTACCCGATTCGGGTTGCACCAAAATTGGAGCTTCAGTCAAATGAGTTTTCAGTTGATCGAAGCTTTTCTGACATTTCTCCGTCCATTCGAACTTAACATCCTTTTGAAGTAGCTTCGTCATTGGTGTGGCTATCATCGAGAAACCTTTGACAAATCGTCGGTAATAACCGGCGAGCCCTAGAAAGCTCCGGACTTCGGTAACATTTCTCGGAGGCTTCCAGTTAAGTATGGCTGAAATTTTGCTCGGGTCAACTCGAATACCCGATGCGGATACCACATGACCCAAGAAGCTAACCTCTCTTAACCAGAACTCACACTTACTGAACTTAGCATATAACTGCTTATCCCGCAAAATTTGCAACACTAGCCTCAGATGCTCAGCATGTTCGGTCTCATCTCTTGAATAGACCAAGATGTCATCAATAAACACAACTACGAACCGATCCAAATACGGCCTGAAGATCCGATTCATCAAATCCATAAACACCGCAGGGGCATTAGTGAGCCCAAACGGCATCACTAAGAACTCGTAGTGACCGTACCTCGTTCTGAAAGCAGTTTTGGGTACGTCCGAATCTCGAATCCGCAACTGATAATAACCCGATCTCAAATCTATCTTTGAAAACACCGATGCTCCCTTTAATTGATCAAACAAATCATCAATACGCGGTAACGGATACTTATTCTTTATCGTCACTTTATTTAGTTGACGATAGTCAATGCACCACCTCATGGTTCCGTCCTTCTTTTTCACGAACAATACTGGTGCACCCCAAGGTGAGAAACTTGGTCGAGCGAAACCTCTATCCGTCAACTCTTGCAATTGAGCTTTCAATTCTTTTAACTCGGTTAGTGCCATACGATACGGAGCTATTGAAATTGGCGTAGTTCTAGGTACAAGCTCAATACCAAACTCTATCTCCCGAACAGGTGGCAAACCCGGTAATTCTTCAGGAAAAACATCCGGGTATTCACAAACCACCGGCACCGATTCGGGTTTCTTTTCTAACTCCTTGTCATCAAGTACATACACGAGGTATGCTTCGCACCCTTTCCTTACATATTTCTGGGCCAACATTGCTGATATTACAGCTGGCAACCCCCTTAAGTCCGCAGACTCAACTCGGATTATTTCGTTATTTGCGCACCTCAAATCGATAGTCTTGCTTTTGCAATTCACAACCGCATCATGCGCGGTTAACCAATCCAAACCAAGAATAACATCAAACTCGTCGAACGGCAAAAGCATCAAATCGGCCGGAAAACAGGATTCTCGGATTTTTAGAGGGCATCTCTTACACACTTTATCAACAAGTACGCATTGACCCAAAGGGTTTGACACTCGAATTACAAACTCAGTAGACTCAACAGGTAGAGTCTTACTGGATGCTAAGGTTTCACATACATATGAATGAGTAGAGCCAGGGTCAATCAATGCAATCACATTAGTATCAAAGAGAGTGAAGGTACCAGTGATGACGTCAGGGGAGGATGCCTCCTCTCGTGCGCGGATGGCATAAGCTCTAGCAGGAGTGCGGTTCTCGGCTCGAACAGCCATATCAGAGGCCCCTCTCTGACTACCACCCCTACCTCCTAAAATTCTCGGTGGTCTATCTCTAGTTGTCACTCCACTAGGTCTTGCACCTTGAATCTTATTCTTCTCATCAAGCTCTGTGCAATCTCTAATGAAGTGGTCCTTCGAACCACATCCGTAACAGGCCCTGTTAATAGACTTACCCCAACATTCACCTATGTGTCGTCTTCCACATTGGGGACATTCAGGTTTCTCTAGACGATTATTGCCCACACTAGCTACCGAAGTAGCTCGGGAGTCCGTCGATGGTCTTGCTCTGATGGAAATTCCCGCAGTCGTCCTCGACTTATTAGTGTCCTCCCTGAACTTCTTTACGGCTGAGAACGGAGCTTTACCCGTCGATCTTTTACGATAATCTCTAGCTTAAAATTCAGCCTTCCTCTTCTCCTTTCCAAGTTCTTCCGCCTTGCAGGCTCGTTCGACTAGTGTTACGAATTCCTTTATTTCCAAAATACCCATTAGTAGCTTTAAATCTTCATTCAATCCTTCCTCGAACCTTTTGCACATAGCAACCTCATCAGCTACAAACTCCCGGGCATACCTACTGAGTCTTACGAATTCATGTTCGTATGCAGATACAGTCATACGGCCTTGCTTGAGTTCCAAGAACTCCTTACGCTTCTGATCAATGAACCGTTGGCTAATAAATTTCTTTCGGAATTCCGTTTGAAAGAAGTCCCAAGTTACTCGCTCGTTCGGGACTATGGAAATCAAGGTCCTCCATCAATAGTAGGCTGAGTCTCGCAACAGAGATACAGCACATTTTAGACATTCGTCAGGTGTGCATGACAATTCATCGAACACCCGAATGGTGTTATCAAGCCAGAACTCGGCCCTTTCGGCATCATCAGTTACTATGGCCTTGAACTCCTCGGCCCCACGCTTCCTAATCAAGTCTACAGGTGGCTTACTCAGCCTCACAGGATCAGCGACTGATGGCATTACAGGCTCTTTGGGTGGATTATTCAAATTTGGGAATTGTTGGACAGCCGGGTTGGTTCGGGCATATTGCGCGACCCACTCATTCATCATGGTAAAGAAGGCTTGTTTAGCCCCCTCACCTTGATTATTCGCAGATGACTGAGGTTCAACAGGCGGCATCCCTTGTGCAGGAGCAGCCGCTACGCTCTCAACGTCATCCGCTAGGGTTCTTTCTTCACCGGGGTCCATTTACTAATCAAAACAAAAACATTTCAACCGTCGGAAGTCATCACACATTTAAACATTAACATTCGGCATGTATAGCTAGACTCATACGCGCTATGGTAATCCTAGAACCGACTAAACCATAGCTCTGATACCAATCAAATGTAACACCCCGAACCCGAAACCGACACCGGAGTCGAACACGAGGTGTTAACTGACTTTAACCCCTTATAAAATTTATTTTCCAGACACTGCCCAATCTGTGTACTAGTCGTTTTAAAAATCATATCTTGAGTTTCGTAACTCAAAAATCAGTTTCGTAATTTTTCCCAGAAACTAGACTCACGTGCCCATCTATGTGTTTTTTTCTAGAATTTTTGGTTGGGCCAATTAGTACAGTTTATTAGTCAAAATCTCCCATGTTGCAGGGGTCGACTACACTGACCTTTGCCCATTACGACTTGGATATCTCCCTGCACGGGGCTTCAATACTTATGCCGTTTGTTTCTATGAAAACTAGACTCAGGGAGGAATCTGTACATATATGGTACGACCCCTAATTATCTCTGGTTAATTTATAATGAATTTCCAAAGTCGGAGCAGGGAATCCAGAAACCGTTCTGGCCCTGTCCCACAAAAATCTGATTAGCTCTTAATATACTGCCCATATGATCTTTTTGTTACTTCCTCATGAAAACAAACTCATCGAGCTTCGATTACATAATTTATTCATCAATTAATTCCACTCCTACTATTTTTAGTGATTTTTCAATCTCATGACACTGCTGCTGCCAGCATCTGTTACGAAAGTAACTAGGTCCATTTCATGCCTACCCTTGATCCAACTCAATCGAACATTCGTGCCATCTTCGCATGGCTTAAAGTTTACATGCCAAAGTTCAAACACAACGTAATAGCTTATACATGCCAAAATGTTCTTCTAAGCGAACTAAGAAGAAAGTGCCAAAACTTGCTATCCGGTGTGATGACTTCGATGACGGCCTGACCCCGCAAAAATAGATGAGTCCAAGCAACCTATAATGGGTGACAAGGAAACACCGAGTGAGTTTATAACTCAGTAAGTCATAAGCAATGCACTACCATCCATCCATAACATTATCACAAGAGGAAACAAAATGGAACGAGACAATTTACTCCATCCATACCGAACCATACCATAGTTCCTCCAACCTATCGATTCAATTTCATATCAACTCATGCATTCACATTCCATATACTCATCAATAGGACATTGAAGCATTTTCATAAATCAATTTATTTTCGTTACAATCAAACGACTAAACGGCCTTTCACCCATCCTACAATAAATTTTATGTACGTGACTTCAAGTATATTTGTCACATAGGTTCAAACTTACCGAGCTCAACACCAAGTATAAGCATAGCACCTATTAGCCATGTACTCAAGACACTTACCCGATCCGCTGTCCGCGATCGACTCAATAGTGTCGCACACGTAGTGTCCATAATGATTCACGAATGTATATTGAGTCCGCACACTCAGTGCTATATAATCAACTCGCACACTTAGTGCTACGTAATCAAATCGCACACTTAGTGCTACATAGTCAAACTCGCACACTTAGTGCCGCATGGTCAATTCGCACACTTAGTGCATCATATTCATTTCGCACACTTAGTGCAACATAGTCAAATCGCACACTTAGTGCTGTACAATTTAATCCCGTGCACTTAGCGCCAATCTCATGGTCATAAATGGTTATATCCGCACATTTAGTGCAGAGATCAACAACTCAGTACATCTTACCTCTTTTCTTTTCATTCAACAATTTCATCATCACATACGTACATGCATATATATATATGTATATTTATTCATTCCATTCAGCATCAATACATAAACATTATGACCATTTGAAATAATACCAACTACATGCTTAATGACTTACCTTGTGTTGGGTAAGACGGTTCCAACTCGGCTACTCAGTGATCTTTTCTTTGCCTTTGCTTGATTCTCCTCCTTTAGCTCCTTGAGCTTAATCAATAATTCACTAGTTTAACCATCTTGTTAAACATTCATAATTCAATTACACATGCATATGTATGTTTGTATATTCGGCAACCATCCACACTAATTACCCATTTAGTCGATTACACACATAATTAAAGGTAACATCACGAATGGCATACTTATGTATATATATATGTATATATATACTTCGGAATGGGCATCACAATTAGATTTAACACCACCTTCATACTCAATTAGATGGCCGAATGCATGTGTATATGCACAATGTCAACTATAACATCATGTAGATCCACATATACTACATTTCTTATGTTCCACATCTTAATGCCCATTATACATAATCAAATTTAACATCATCTATATATTTACTCATATGGCCGAATATACATACCCCCATATAATATCATTTTCATTCCATTTAACACTTAATTCATCATAAATTTCCCCCTTTGCTCTCTTTTTTTCTTCATGGCCGAATGCTCCTTCTACTCCTTTTACCTTCACAAAGCATGAATTTCATCATCCAACTTACAAGCTTACAATCTCATGAAGTTTAACCTCATGGTACCTATCAAACTCTCACTCATTAGCTTCTATCATAAACCTCCAACAACACCCAATAAACATATACTTTGGGGGTCTATGGTAGAACCAAGAAAGGAACTCATAGATATCAAGATGTGAGCAACTACCATTATTCATCTAAGTTTAGCATGAAACACAATCATCACCCTTATTAATCTTTTATAGCCGAAAACCATACTCACCCCCAAAATCGAAATTTCAACATGGTTTACAAAAATCACTTGATAACTCACTCAATATCAACTAAAATTTCAAAAGCTAGTACAAACTTCCTTACCTTAATAGTGACCTAAGATGACCGATTGCTTCACTCCCTTCTTCTTCCTTTCAATTCGGCCAAGAAGAACCAAAGAACACAACTTGTTTTTCTTTCTTCCTTAGAACATTCGGCCAAGGGGAAATGAAGAAAGATGGACACTTTTTTTTCTTTGTTTTCTTTCTTACTTTCACGACAATGGGGAGGGGAAGAAACAATTACAAACATCCTTTCCTTTTTCCATTTCTTTTTTCCCCATACTTCTTATTATATTTTATCCTACATACCTCACTAGGCCAACATGTTCCCAACATGTTTCCACCCATAGCATGGCCGGCCACTACATATTAGGGAGGGGAATTTGACATGCAAGTCCCCTTTTTCTTCCCCATGCACTAATAGGTCCTCATGCATTGACCTATCACATTTTAAAATTTTCTCATATAAGTCCTATTGACTAAATTCACATGCAATCGACTAAATCGAAGCTTGAAATTTTCACACAATCATGATTACATATTCTAGACAATAAACATCACATTCAAACCTTTCGGTGACTCGATTTAGCGGTCCCGAAACCACTTCCCGACTAGGGTCAATTTTCGGCTGTTACACCACTTTCCGACTAGGGTCACTTTAGGGCTGTCACATATGGGCACTATGTATTCCTTGTCATGACCTTCGGTTTAACAAATGCCCCTATGGCATTTATGGATTTGATGAACTGCATTTTTCGACCGTATTTTGATAAGTTTGTGGTGGTCTTTATTGATGATATATTGATTTATTCTTGAGATGCGAGTGAACAGCGAAGCATTTGAGAACTGTTTTGCAAACCTTGAGGGATAAGCAATTGTATACGAAGTTTAGTAAAACTGAGGTTTGGCTCCAAGAGGTCAGATTCTTAGGACACATCGTGTCGGGTGATGGAATTAGAGTTGACCATAGTAAGATATTGGCCATTATTGAGTGGAGAGCGCCGAGAAATGTGTCAGATATTAGAAGCTTTTTAGGCCTAACGGGCTACTACATACGGTTTGTTAGAGGGTTTTCCATGATAGCTACTCCGATGACGATGTTTCTACAAAAAGAGGTTAAGTATGAATGGACAGAAAAGTGCCAACAGAGTTTTGAAAATCTAAAGGCTTTGTTAATCGTAACCCCAATTTTAGTGCAATTGGAACCGAGAAAAGAGTTTGAGATGTACAGTAACGCATCCTTGAATGGATTAAGGTGCGTGCTCATGCAAGAAGGCAAAGTGATAGCATACGCTTCGAGACAACTGAAGCCACTTGAGAAACACTACCCGACACATGATTTAAAGTCGGCCGCCATTGTGTTCACGTTGAAAATTTGGAGACACCATTTGTATGGCGAGAGATGTCAGGTATATACTAACCATAAGAGTTTAAAGTATTTGATGACTCAAAAGGAGTTGAATTTATGACAACGAAGACGGTTGGAGTTGATAAAGGATTAGGAGTTGGTGATTGACTACGACCCCAAGAAGGCAAATGTAGTCGCCAATGCATTGAGTAGGAAATCATTGTTCGTCTTGAGGGCTATGAATACTCAATTGACCGTGATTGATGGTGGTTCAATTCTAGCCGAGATGAGAGCTAAACCAATGTTCCTTCAAGAGATTTGTGAAGCTCAGAAAGGTGCTAAGGATTTGCAAGTCAAGATGGCTCAATGTGAGATGGGAAACGAATCTGAATTTCGTCTTGGTACCGATAGTTGTTGTGACACCCCTAATTTGACCCTAGTCGAAAAGTGGTTTCGGGACCACAAAATCGAGTCATAAAAATAATTAGCCGTCATATTTTATGACTATTATATGTGAATACGAATGTGTGAAAGTTTTAAGCTTTGATTTAGTAAATTGCATGTGAATTTAGTCAATGGGACTTATGTGTGACACTTTTAAAATGTGATAGTTAATCTATAAGGCTCAATTAGTGCATGTCATATGAATAAAGGGTTTGCATGTCAAATATCCCTTATTAATGAGTAGTGGCCGGCCATGGATGGGTCATTGATGATAATATGAATTCTTTTATTAGCACTATGAGTTTAGAAAATAAAAGAATGAATTAAGAATGATAAAACATGAGGTGAGTGGGAGGAGAAACCAAAGTTGTCTCCCCCTTACTCCCCATTGCCGTGACTAGTGGAAGAGGAGAAAAACAAAGTTCTTTCTTTGTTGTTCAACTTGGCCGAATAGAAGAAGCAAAGGAGGGGAAGAAAATTCGGTCACTTGAATCCTTAGGAAGGTTAGTACATTGTGTTGAAATTGTGAAATAATTACTTGTTTTAGGTAAATTATCATGGTTCTTGCTTAGCCCATGCAAAAATTTCCACTAATGATGGGTGAATAGAGCCTTCGGCTAAGGTTATAAGGGAAGAAATTTTGATTGCTTTACTTGAATCTTGATGATGAATGTATTGAGGAAAGAACTTGGTCTTTCTAAAAATATGAATGGTTAAAGTTCATACTAGTAATAGCCGAATTAAAGAATGCTTGATGTCATGAAAAAATGCTGTTCATGTTATTTGGATGAGAAAGGGTAGTTGGGTGAAGTAGAGTCTAGCAAATGAGCACATATGTGCACTAGTTGCTAAATGAAGAAAAAAATCGGCTAACAAGGGAGTACTAAGGCTGAATATGATTTTGAATATTAGTGGTGTAGTTGCCGAATTTGAACTATGTAGTTATTGAGTAATGTGTGTGTTTTAAGTGATAGAATTGAGTGAATGCTTGGAATGTGATATGTATGAATTATGTGTTAAATTAAGGTTGCTGAGCTATCTATTAAGATGAAGTGCAAATGTTAGTATTTGATTGCTAATGTATATATGTGTACTAGCCGAGCTTTGAATTTAAATAATGGTTGGAGCACCATGTGTTGTAATAAGATTATTTGAGTGAGATCATAGATATTTATATCATGAATTCGATTGTGGATATACATGCTTAAACAAGATGCACACATGAATGAATAGATAGCTTGGTGTTGCATGTATTCGGTCATAAAGGTGCACATGAGGAAATGTTAGATTAATTGTATTAAATTGCTCAATGTGATTAAAAATGCGTATGACCATTTTGTGTTTGAGCTAAAGGTGGCCATATGACCTATCAAACTCCTTGTCATATTCGGCCATAAGCTAGCATAATGAGACTTTAATAAGTTAAATTTGTTTGAATTAGCTCAAGAGCTTAGAGGACCAAAGTTGGATAAGGGAAGGGAAAAAGTGATCGAATAGCCGCCGAGATCGTTCGACCACATCCGAGGTAAGTTTTAAGTGTTTAAACGTTGAGTAAATTCAATTATAATAGGACATGATGAGTTGATTTAATAAGATATGATGTGGCCATGATATGTTCTAAGCTCAAATGGTAAGTTCTTAAGTGTTTGAGCTTGGGAATTTAAGGGTAATTTGAAATAGTCTGCTTCGGACAGCAGCAGTAAGGTGACTTTAGAAAATCACCATAAATTTATGGACTTTAATTAGAGGCTGAATGAGACATGAAATTAAAGCTTAATGAGTCTAGTTTCTTATAAAAGAAACCGTGTAAACAAAGGAATTTCCGATAATGAGATATTAAAGTTGTGTGAGACGGTGTCAGAATGACTCTGAAATCCCCTGTTCTGTCTTTAGAAAATCATTATAAATTGTACAAAAATGGTTATAAGATAAAATTTATATGCTTAGACTCCTTAATGAGTCTAGTTTCAAATGAAATCAAATACAACACATTTTGAATTCTGTAAAATGAGAAATTTGATTCGTAGTGAAGAGTGGTCAGATTAGTCAAACAGTGAAACAGGGGAAACTTTAAGAAAAATCTGGTATTGATTGGCCAAATCTAAAATTCTGGAAATTTTATGGGTGGAAGATATACGAGTATATATTCAGGAAAATTAACGGAAAGTGATTTGGAGTTTTGTAGCTCCAGTTATAAATAATTTAGTGACTATTGCTCAGGAAAAACAGCTTGTGCTGAATTTGAGATTATGTTGTGAACCTTGATAAACTTGTTTTAGTTGCTCACAAGCTATTGATTAAACCCATACTTGAATTATAAATCGTGATATTGTAAGTTCTTGAGTAATAGAGCTTAAATTATGATTTGATTAGATCATGTTTTAAACAAATCAAAATCATGCTCTTTGTGTGTGGCTATTGAGCCGAAATTGCAAGAATGATAAGGGTCTTGTGTTTGAGTTTTGCTAACGAAAATGAAATACGAATGTGCCATGATTTATTGTTAAATGTGCATGGTTATTTGAATGATGTCTGGGCTAAGTCCCGAAGGCTTTGTGCTAAGTGACCATATCCGGACTAAGATCCGAAGGCATTTGTGCGAGTTACTAAATCCGGGTTAAGTCCCGAAGGCATTTGTGCGAGTTACTATAACCGGGCTATGTCCCGAAGGCATTTGAACGAGTACCTATATCCGGTTAAATTCCGAAGGTATGTGATTTGGGAAGGAATGATCTTGCTGTAAAAATTTCAGTTAATACGCTTGAAACATCCCAACATTGAGGTATGTTTCGTATGTGCTTTGAATTAGTTGAGCCCTTACAAATAAGTATTCGCTCAGTTGATAAATGAGCTACCGGCCTTTGGCTAAGTTGATCTTTCTGTATGAATAAAAGGGTTGGTAATGTGAAAGTGTATATATGTGATAAGGCCGAATGGCCAATGTGATGAATGTGAAAGTGTATATATATGTGATAAGGCCTAATGGTCGATGTGATGAATGTGAAAGTGTATATATGTGATAAGGCCGAATGGCCGATGTGATGAATGTGAAAGTGTATATATATGTGATAAGGCCCAATGGCCGATGTGATGAATGTGAAAGTGTATATATATGTGATAAGGCCTAATGGCCGATGTGATGAATGTGAAAGTGTATATATGTGATAAGGCCTAATAGCCGATGTGATGAATGTGAAAGTGTATATATGTGATAAGGCCGAATGGCCAATGTGATGAATGTGAAAGTGTATATATATGTGATAAGGCCCAATGGCCGATGTGATGAATGTGAAAGTGTATATATATGTGATAAGGCCTAATGGCCGATGTGATGGATGTGAAAGTGTATATATGTGATAAGGCCTAATAGCCGATGTGATGAATGTGAAAGTGTATATCTGTGATAAGGCCGAATGGCCAATGTGATGAATGTGAAAGTGTATATATATGTGATAAGGCCTAATGGCCGATGTGATGAATGTGAAAGTGTATATATGTGATGAGGCCTAATGGCCGATGTGATGAATGTGAAAGTGTATATATGTGACAGGGCCGAATGGCCAACGTTATGGATGTGAAAGTGTATAAATGTGATAAGTCCCGAAGGGCAATTGTGTCAGTACTATATCCGGGTTAAAACCCCGCAGGCTTTATGCAAGAGTATTATCCTGATTAATGTCCGTAGGCTTCGTGCTCGTACTATATCCGAACTTTAAAGACCCGACGGCTAAATGCTAGGATTCAAGTAAGACTTTGATATTGAGTATCCGCATTAAGTTACCATCAGATAAGTATTATGTATTCAAGATGTTCAGGTACGTATTACTTACTCATCGATGGAGTGATTTCGAGGTGAATTATCAGTATCAAAGAGGTAGGTAAATGTGATTAATATTATAACTCCAAATGTGAGAATGTGCTTTGGAAATATTTGACCATCTAGGTCATTATTATTCGAAAGTTTATATGTGGTAGCCAAGTGTTGCGTTTAATGATATTATAGATCGAGATGAAGCTCTAGATTAACTTCATCGAACAGTTGAAATGAATGACCAATAATAGTGATTGAGAACACTTTGTCTTGCTTAAAACTTCCTAAGCATTAAATGCTTACTCCGTTCTTTGAATCACTGTTTTATAGATTTTGGTTCGTCAGCTATCGGACTCGGGATTATTGAAGTCGAAGTCGCCCACACTATCAAAGCCCTTTTGGTACACTTTTGGTTGAACTCTGAAAATGGCATGTATAGGACTACCCTTTTGTAGTGGGTCATGGACCCTTTGGATTTGTATAATTTTGGATAGCCATGCGAAAATGGCTTATATATGTTTGAGCATAATGTTATAATCATTTGGTATGGATATGGTTATTGAGAGGTATGGATATGCTTAACAAGGATTGGCCATGGGAATGGTTAATCACTATCATAATTTGTGCTATTTATGCTAAAAGGGCTAGTTGAATCATGGAAACTATGAAATAGGTAAAGTCTACCTTAAAGGCAGATGCTGACAGCAGCAGTGATGTAGATTTGGAAAATCACTAAAAATAGTAGGAATAGAATTAAATAGTGAATAAATTATTTAAATGAACCTTGATGAATCCACTTTCATATGGAAGAAACGAAACAGTCATATGAGTGGTATGTTAAGAGATAATTAGGTTTTCGTAAGACAGGGCCAGAACGGTTTCTGGATTCCCTGTTCCGACTTTGGAAATTCATTATAAATTAACCAGAGATAATTAGGAGTCAAGCCATATATTTATAGATTCCTCTTTGAGTCTAGTTTCTATAGAAACAAACGGCATCAGCATTGAAGCCCTGTACAGGGAGATATCCAAATTGTAATGCATGAAGGTCAGTGTAGTCGCACCCTGTAACAGGGGAGACTTTAACTAATAAACTGTACTAATTGGCCCAACCAAAAATTCTAGAAAAAAATATGTAGATGGACATATGAGTCTAGTTTCAGGGAAAAATTACGAAACTGATTTTCGAGTTTTAGAACTCAAGATATGATTTTTAAGGTGACAGTGACACAGTTAGCCAACTGCCTGGAAATTTTTAAATTGGACTGCAAAGAAGTGATTTAAGTCTGCAAACCCCTCGTGTCCGACTCCGGCGATGGACTCGGGTACGGGGTGTTACAATTTTATTGGTATCAGAGCTACGGTTTAGTCGATTCTAGGACTACCGTAATACGTTTGGGTCTAGCTATACATGCCATTATGTGATTATTTGATAGTGTGGTGATTTCTGACAATTGAAAATGTGTTTATTTATTGTAATGAATTCCAATCCCGATCAAGCTGTAGCAGATGGTATTGAGAGGACTGAGACATGCTTATGACGTGTCAATATTGAGAAGGGTATAACATAAGTAAGTTTTGAGTAATTGAATTTGGTATTTAACTTAAAATGCCATGATATAAATGTGTGATAGATGAATGATGTCCCATTGTCCTTATCATAATAAGGATATTAGAGAAATGAACAAAGAAAGAGATTGGGGATATATGCTTTTGTGTGATTGCTTATTGAGCTGAAAGTTTAGTAAAAGAAGCATACATGTATTAAATTTGAATGATATTTACGACTTAAAGTCAAGAACCATGTTATATGTTTACATGTGAATGAATTGATTAAATTATAAATGTGATTTGTGCCATGTGAAACATGATAACATGTGAATAAATATGTATGAGACTCAGTGATGTGAATCCGAGTTTAAAGACCCGCTGACTATATGAAGAGATTATGTCCGAATTAAAATTCACTGGCCTTGTGTGGAGATTTCATCCGAGCTAAAGGTCTCAACGATGATGTATCCGGGCTAAGTCCCGAAGAGCATTCGTGTTAGTGATGTACCCGGGCTAAGTCCCGAAGAGCATTCATGCTAGTGATGTACCCGGGCTAAGTCCCGAAGAGCATTCGTGCTAGTGATGTACCCGGGCTAAGTCCCGAAGAGCATTCGTGCTAGTGATGTATCCGGACTAAGTCCCGAAGAGCATTCATGCTAGTGATGTATCCGGGCTAAGTTCCGAAGAGCATTCGTGCTGGTGTTATATTCGGGCTAGGTCCCGAAGAGCAATCATGCTGGTGATGTGTATTCGGGCCTTCGTGCCTAGTAGGCTTCGTGCCGGTAATTTGAGCAAAGTTTAAGTATTCATTACTATACGAATTCAAATTTAAATGAGATGATATGTTTAAAAGTGTACATACATGATGTTTATAGACTTGGTTAAGTCATTTCAATGTGTAATAACGAATGAATAAGAGCATTATGTGTGTGAATGATTAGAGGCACTGTGTGTGTGCGAATTCCTTTAACCGAGCACTATGAGTGCGAGATCGGTCAGTGGGCACTAAGTGTGTGAAGTGGAATACATGTAAGACCTCGTCTGGGATGAAGGCATTGATTTGAGATAGTGTGTAAGACCATGTCTGGGACATGGCATCGGCTCGATATGTGAGCATATGTAAGACCATATCTAGGATATGGCATTGTAAGAGCTATATGTGCTTAATGAGTATCCGTAATGATTTCGAATGATTCAACGGGTATCGTTAACAGTGATTAAATGTGCTAAATGAATTCAATGTTCAGGTATGTGGAAGTTGATTTTCTGTTGGAAATAGGTTAAGTTGAATAGTGAGATATGATGGAGTTATAAAGGATATTTATTGGGATGTTTGAGTATATGTGTACTTTCGGTCAGGTTACAGCTTATACATGAATGAAAATGTGGGTTACAAATATGTGGGTTGATGATGTGAATTATACATGTTAATATGTGCTTAATATGTGTTTGAAATGCATTTGTGAATTAAATTAAGTGATTATTGCTTATGAAATCAAGAAAATGAGATATATGTGCATACTTGTAGAAATTTAAAGGGGACGAAAATCCCTAAAGGGGGGGAGAGTTGTGACACCCCTAATTTGACCCTAGTCGAAAAGTGATTTCGGGACCACAAAATCGAGTCATAAAAATAATTAGCCATCATATTTTATGACTATTATATGTGAATACGAATGTGTGAAAGTTTTAAGCTTTGATTTAGTAAATTGCATGTGAATTTAGTCAATGGGACTTATGTGTGACACTTTTAAAATGTGATAGTTAATCTATAAGGCTCAATTAGTGCATGTCATATGAATAAAGGGTTTGCATGTCAAATATCCCTTATTAATGAGTAGTGGCCGGCCATGGATGGGTCATTGATGATAATATGAATTCTTTTATTAGCACTATGAGTTTAGAAAATAAAAGAATGAATTAAGAATGATAAAACATGAGGTGAGTGGGAGGAGAAACCAAAGTTGTCTCCCCCTTACTCCCCATTGCCGTGACTAGTGGAAGAGGAGAAAAACAAAGTTCTTTCTTTGTTGTTCAACTTGGCCAAATAGAAGAAGCAAAGGAGGGGAAGAAAATTCGGTCACTTGAATCCTTAGGAAGGTTAGTACATTGTGTTGAAATTGTGAAATAATTACTTGTTTTAGGTAAATTATCATGGTTCTTGCTTAGCCCATGCAAAAATTTCCACTAATGATGGGTGAATAGAGCCTTCGGCTAAGGTTATAAGGGAAGAAATTTTGATTGCTTTACTTGAATCTTGATGATGAATGTATTGAGGAAAGAACTTGGTCTTTCTAAAAATATGAATGGTTAAAGTTCATACTAGTAATAGGCAAATTAAAGAATGCTTGATGTCATGAGAAAATGCTGTTCATGTTATTTGGATGAGAAAGGGTAGTTGGGTGAAGTAGAGTCTAGCAAATGAGCACATATGTGCACTAGTTGCTAAATGAAGAAAAAAATCGGCTAACAAGGGAGTACTAAGGCTGAATATGATTTTGAATATTAGTGGTGTAGTTGCCGAATTTGAACTATGTAGTTATTGAGTAATGTGTGTGTTTTAGGTGATATAATTGAGTGAATGCTTGGAATGTGATATGTATGAATTATGTGTTAAATTAAGGTTGCTGAGCTAGCTATTAAGATGAAGTGCAAATGTTAGTATTTGATTGCTAATGTATATATGTGTACTAGCCGAGCTTTGAATTTAAATAATGGTTGGAGCACCATGTGTTGTAATAAGATTATTTGAGTGAGATCATAGATATTTATATCATGAATTCGATTGTGGATATACATGCTTAAACAAGATGCACACATGAATGAATAGATAGCTTGGTGTTGCATGTATTCGGTCATAAAGGTGCACATGAGGAAATGTTAGATTAATTGTATTAAATTGCTCAATGTGATTAAAAATGCGTATGACCATTTTGTGTTTGAGCTAAAGGTGGCCATATGACCTATCAAACTCCTTGTCATATTCGGCCATAAGCTAGCATAATGAGACTTTAATAAGTTAAATTTGTTTGAATTAGCTCAAGAGCTTAGAGGACCAAAGTTGGATAAGGGAAGGGAAAAAGTGATCGAATAGCCGCCGAGATCGTTCGACCACATTCGAGGTAAGTTTTAAGTGTTTAAACGTTGAGTAAATTCAATTATAATAGGACATGATGAGTTGATTTAATAAGATATGATGTGGCCATGATATGTTCTAAGCTCAAATGGTAAGTTCTTAAGTGTTTGAGCTTGGGAATTTAAGGGTAATTTGAAATAGTCTGCTTCGGACAGCAGCAGTAAGGTGACTTTAGAAAATCACCATAAATTTATGGACTTTAATTAGAGGCTGAATGAGACATGAAATTAAAGCTTAATGAGTCTAGTTTCTTATAAAAGAAACCGTGTAAGCAAAGGAATTTCCGATAATGAGATATTTAAAGTTGTGTGAGACGGTGTCAGAATGACTCCGAAATCCCCTGTTCTGTTTTTAGAAAATCATTATAAATTGTACAAAAATGGTTATAAGATAAAATTTATATGCTTAGACTCCTTAATGAGTCTAGTTTCAAATGAAATCAAATACAACACATTTTGAATTCTGTAATATGAGAAATTTGATTCGTAGTGAAGAGTGGTCAGATTAGTCAAACAGTGAAACAGGGGAAACTTTAAGAAAAATCTGGTATTAATTGGCCAAATCTAAAATTCTGGAAATTTTATGGGTGGAAGATATACGAGTCTATATTCAGGAAAAATTAACGAAAGTGATTTGGAGTTTTGTAGCTCCAGTTATAAATAATTTAGTGACTATTGCTCAGGAAAAACAGCTTGTGCTGAATTTGAGATTATGTTGTGAACCTTGATAAACTTGTTTTAGTTGCTCACAAGCTATTGATTAAACCCATACTTGAATTCCAAATCGTGATATTGTAAGTTCTTGAGTAATAGAGCTTAAATTATGATTTGATTAGATCATGTTTTAAACAAATCAAAATCATGCTCTTTGTGTGTGGCTATTGAGCCGAAATTGCAAGAATGATAAGGGTCTTGTGTTTGAGTTTTGCTAACGAAAATGAAATACGAATGCGCCATGATTTATTGTTAAATGTGCATGGTTATTTGAATGATGTCTAGGCTAAGTCCCGAAGGCTTTGTGCTAAGTGACCATATCCGGACTAAGATCCGAAGACATTTGTGCGAGTTACTAAATTCGGGTTAAGTCCCGAAGGCATTTGTGCGAGTTACTATAACCGGGCTATGTCCCGAAGGCATTTGAACGAGTAGCTATATCCGGTTAAATTCCGAAGGTATGTGATTTGGGAATGAATGATCTTGCTGTAAAAATTTCAGTTAATACGCTTGAAACATCCCAACATTGAGGTATGTTTCGTATGTGCTTTGAATTAGTTGAGCCCTTACAAATAAGTATTCGCTCAGTTGATAAATGAGCTACCAGCCTTTGGCTAAGTTGATCTTTGTGTATGAATAAAAAGGTTGGTAATGTGAAAGTGTATATATGTGATAAGGCCGAATGGCCAATGTGATGAATGCGAAAGTGTATATATATGTGATAAGGCCTAATGGCCGATATGATGAATGTGAAAGTGTATATATGTGATAAGGCCGAATGGCCAATGTGATGAATGTGAAAGTGTATATATATGTGATAAGGCCTAATGGCCGATGTGATGAATGTGAAAGTGTATATATGTGATAAGGCCTAATAGCCGATGTGATGAATGTGAAATTGTATATATGTGATAAGGCCGAATGGCCAATGTGATGAATGTGAAAGTGTATATATATGTGATAAGGCCCAATGGCCGATGTGATGAATGTAACACCCCGAACCCGAGGCCGTCGCCGGAGTCGAACACGAGGTGGTAACAGACTTCAAACCACTTAAAAAAAATTTCCCAGACAAGCTGCCAATCTACGTACTAGTCACTTTAAAAATCATATCTTGAGTTCTAAAACTCGAAATCTAGTTCCGTAAATTTTCCCTGAAACTAGACTCATATGCCCATCTACATATTTTTTTTATAGAATTTTTGGTTGGGCTAATTAGTACAGTTTATTAGTCAAAGTCTCCCATGTTACAGGGATCGACTACACTGACCTTTGCGCATTACAACTTGGATATCTCCCTGTACAGGGCTTCATTACTGATGTCGTTTGTTTCTATAGAAACTAGACTTGAAGGGGAATCCATGCACATATGGCATGACTTCTAATTATCTCTGGTTAATTTATAATGAATTTCTAAAGTCGGAACAGGGAATACAGAAATCGCTCTGGCCCTGTTTCACAAGAGTTTAATTATCTCCTAACATACAGCTCATATAGTCGTTTCGTTTCTTCTATATGAAAATAGACTCATCGAGCTTCGATTACATAATTTATTAATTAATTAATTCCACGGCTACTATTTTTAGTGATTTTCCAATCTCACGTCACTGCTTCTGCCAGCATCTGTTACTAAAGCAACTATGCCTATTTCGTGATTTCTCCTTGATCTAACTAGTAATTCATCATACATATCACAAATCATGATCATGACTAGCCATGCCAAGGGCTAATCATTGTCAAACATCTCCCTACTACACTATTGCCATATCATGAATTTTGACACCAAAAATAATCAACCATGACATATGGCATAATAATCTAATTTCCAAGACTTACGACCTAGCATTATAGAACCAAACCCATCCGAACATTTATGCCATTTTCGCATGGCTAAAAGTTTACATACCAAATTTCAACAAAATACGAACTGGTTCTTCTTCGTAACTCAAATTAGATTGAATCTCGATCTCCGATGGAGGAATTACGTGCGATGGATCGGACCTATATCGTCGAAGCATCGAGACATGAAAAACGTTGTGAATCTTTTCGAGCTCAGGGGGCAAAATTAATCGGTATGCAACGGGTCCAACTCGTTCGGATACTTCGTATGGACCGATGAACCTCGGACTCAATTTGCCCTTATGACCAAATCTAAGCACCTTCTTCCAGGGTGAAACTTTGATAAATACTTTGTCTCCAACCTGATATTCAATGTCTTTTCTTTTCAAATCCGCATACGACTTTTGACGATCCGAAGCGGTTCTCAAACTTTCGCGAATTACTCGGACTTTCTGCTCGGCATCCTTAATCAAATCAACCCCAAGGATCTTACTTTCACTAAGTTCAGTCCAAAATAATGGGGTACGGCATTTACGACCGTATAAAGCCTCGTAAGGTGCCATCTTAATGCTTGACTGAAAACTATTGTTGTAAGCGAATTCGATCAAAGGCAGATATCTTTCCCATGAACCACAAACTCTAAAACACAACATCTCAACATATCCTCGAGTATTTGAATTATCCACTCAGATTGGCCATCGGTTTGTGGATGAAAAGCGGTGCTAAAATGCAGCTTGGTACCCAAAGCTTCTTGCAATTTCTTCCAAAATCGCGAGGTGAATCTCGGATCTCTATCCGACACGATAGAAATAGGTACCCCGTGTAATCTCACAATCTGAGAAACATACAATTCGGCTAGTTTATCCAATGAAAAATCCGTACGCACGGGGATAAAGTGAGCCGACTTAGTCAGTCTATCAACAACAACCCAAATCGTATCCTTCTTACTTGCTGACAATGGCAGTCCGGACACAAAGTCCATTGTGACTCGATCCCATTTCCACTCGGGTATCATGATCGGCTGAAATAATCCTGAAGGCACTTGATGTTCCGCTTTCACTTGTTGACATATTAAACATCTCGAAACAAAGTCGGAGATGTCTCGTTTCATACCATGCCACCAAAACCGACGTTTCAAATCGTTGTACATTTTCGTACTCCCCGGGTGAATTGACATTCGGCTACAATGGGCTTCGTTCAGAATCATCGAAATGAGTTCTGAATTTCTTGGAACACACAACCGACTTCTGAACCTCAAACAATCGTCATCATCAATTTGAAATTCGGATTCCATATTCGAAATACATTCAGCCCGTTTTGCAACCAATTCATCGTCGACTTTCTGAGCTTCACGAATTTGACGAATCAATAATGGTTTGGCCTTTAATTCAGCTACTAACACATTGTCGGGTAGAACAGACAAGTGCACATTCATCGCTCGTAAAGCAAACAGTGATTTCCGGCTTAAGGCGTCCGTAACCACATTAGCCTTTCCCGGGTGGTAATCAATGACAAGCTCATAATCTTTCAACAACTCAAGCCAACGTCTTTGTCGCAGATTTAAGTCTCTTTGAGTCATCAAATATTTGAGACTTTTGTGATCCGAAAATACATGGCACTTTTCCCCAAACAAGTAATGCCGCCATATTTTCAGGGCGAACACTATGGCCGCCAATACAAGATCATGGGTCGGATAGTTTCTTTCGTGCGGCTTTAATTGTCTCGACGCGTAAGCCACAACTCGACCTTCTTGCATCAACACACAACCTAGCCCGAGTAAGGATGCATCACTGTAAATGACAAACTCTTTGCCAGACTCCGGTTGTACTAGCACTGGAGCTTCGGTTAAACAGGTCTTTAGTCGATCGAAACTCTTCTGACAGTTCTCTCTCCACTCAAACTCAACATCTTTTTGGAGTAGTTTCGTCAACGGTGCAGCTATCATCGAGAAACCTTTTACAAATCGTCGGTAATAACCGGCGAGCCCCAGGAAGCTCCAAACTTCGGTAATATTTCTTGGAGGCTTCCAGTTAAGTATGGCTGAAATTTTGCTCGGGTCAACTCGAATACCCGATGCGGATACCACATGACCCAAGAAGCTAACCTCTCTTAACCAGAACTCACACTTACTGAACTTAGCATATAACTTCTTATCCCGCAAAATTTGCAACACTAATCTCAGGTGCTCAGCATGTTCGGTCTCATCTCCTGAATAGACTAAGATGTCATCAATGAACACAACTACGAACCGGTCCAAATACTGTCTGAAGATCCGATTCATCAAATCCATAAATACCGCAGGGGCATTAGTGAGCCCGAACGGCATCACTAAGAACTCGTAGTGACCGTACCTCGTTCTGAAAGTAGTTTTGGGTACGTCCGAATCTCGAATCCGCAACTGATAATAACCCGATCTCAAATCTATCTTCGAAAACACTGAGGCTCCCTTTAGTTGATCAAACAAATCATCAATACGCGGTAATGGATATTTATTCTTTATCGTCACTTTATTCAGTTGACGATAGTCAATGCACAACCTCATGGTTCCGTCCTTCTTTTTCACGAACAATACTGGTGCACCCCAAGGTGAAAAACTTGGTCGAGCGAAACCTCTATCCGTCAACTCTTGCAATTGAGCTTTCAATTCCTTTAACTCGGTTGGTGCCATACGATACGGAGCTATCGAAATTGGCGTAGTTCCAGGTACAAGCTCAATACCAAACTCTACCTCCCGAACAGGTGGTAAACCCGGTAATTCTTCAGGAAAAACATCCGGGTATTCACAAACCACCGGTACAGATTCGGGTTTCTTTTCTAATTCTTTGTCATCAAGTACATACGCAAGGTATGCTTCGCACCCTTTTCTTACATATTTCTGGGCCAACATTGCTGATATTACAGCTGGCAACCCCCTTAAGTCCGTAGACTCAACTCGGATTATCTCGTTATTTGCGCACCTCAAATCGATGGTTTTTCTTTTGCAGTTCACCGCTGCATCATGTACAGTCAACCAATCCATACCAAGAATAACATCAAATTCGTCAAACGGTAAAAGCATCAAATCGGCCAGAAAACAGGATTCTCGGATTATTAGAGGGCATCCCTTACACACTTTATCAACAAGTACGTATTGACCCAAAGGGTTTGACACTCGAATTACGAACTTAGTAGACTCAACAGGTAGAGTCTTACTGGATGCTAAGGTTTCACATACATATGAATGAGTAGAGCCAGGGTCAATCAATGCAATCACATTAGTATCAAAGAGGGTGAAGGTACCAGTGATGACGTCAGGGGAGGATGCCTCCTCTCGTGCGCGACTGGCATATGCTCTAGCAGGAGTACGGTTCTCGGCTCGAACAGCCGTATCAGAAGCCCCCCTCTGACTACCACCCCTACCTCCTAAAATTCTCGGTGGTCTACCTCTAGTTGTCACTCCACTAGGTCTTGCACCTTGAATCTTATTCTTCTCATCAAGCTCCGTGCAATCTCTAATGAAGTGGTCCTTCGAACCGCATCCGTAACAGGCCCTGTTAGTAGACTTACCCCAACATTCACCTAGGTGTCGTCTTCCGCATTGGGGACATTCAGGTTTCTCTTGACGATTATTGCCCACACTAGCTACCGAAGTAGCTCGGGAGTCCGTCGATGGTCGTGCTCTGATGGAAATTCCCGCAGTTTTCCTCGACTTATTAGTGTCCTCCTGAACTTCTTTACAGCTGAGAACGGAGCTTTACCCGTCGATCTTTTACGATAGTCTCTAGCTTCAAATTCAGCCTTCTTCTTCTCCTTTCCAAGTTCTTCCGCCTTGCAGGCTCGTTCGACTAGTGTTACGAATTCTTTTATCTCCAAAATACCCACTAGTAGCTTTAAATCTTCATTCAATCCTTCTTCGAATCTTTTGCACATAGCAACCTCATCAGCTACACACTCCCGGGCATACCTACTAAGTCTTAGGAATTCATGTTCGTATTCAGATACTGTCATACGGCCTTGCTTGAGTTCCAAGAATTCCTTACGCTTTTGATCAATGAACCGTTGACTAATATATATCTTTCGAAATTCCGTTTGAAAGAAGTCCCAAGTTACTCATTCGTTTGGGACTATGGAAATCAGGGTCCTCCATCAATAGTAGGCTGAGTCCCGCAACAAGGATATAGCACACTTTAGACATTCATCGGGCGTGCATGACAGTTCATCAAACACCCGAATGGTGTTATCAAGCCAGAACTCGGCCCTTTCAGCATCATCAGTAACTATGGCCCTGAACTCCTCGGCCCCGCGCTTCCTAATCAAGTCTACAGGTGGCTTACTCAGCCTCACAGGATCAGTAACTGATGGCATTATGGGCTCTTGGGGTGGACTATTCAAATTCAGGAATTGTTGGACAGCCGGATTGGTTCGGGCATATTGCGCGACCCACACATTCTTCATGGTAAAGAAGGCTTGTTTAGCCCCCTCACCTTGATTATTCGCAGATGACTGAGGTTCAACAGGCGGCGTCCCTTGTGCAGGAGCAGCCGCTACACTTTCAACGACATCCGCCAAGGTTCTCTCTACACCGGGATCCATTTACTAATCAAACAAAAATTTTAACCATCAGAAGTCATCACACATTTAAACATTAACATTAAGGCATGTATAGCTAGACTCATACGTGCTATGGTACTCCTAGAACCGACTAAACCATAGCTCTGATACCAATGAAATGTAACACCCCGAACCCTAGGCCGTCGCCGGAGTCGAACACGAGGTGCTAACAGACTTCAAACCACTTAAAAAAAATTCCCAGACAAGCTGCCAATCTGCGTACTAGTCACTTTAAAAATCATATCTTGAGTTCTGAAACTCGAAATCCAGTTCCATAAATTTTTTCTGAAACTAGACTCATATTCCCATCTACATATTTTTTTTATAGAATTTTTGGTTGGGCCAATTAGTACAGTTTATTAGTCAAAGTCTCCCATGTTACAGGGATCAACTACACTGACCTTTGCGCATTACGACTTGGATATCTCCCTGTACAGGGCTTCATTACTGATGTCGTTTGTTTCTATAGAAACTAGACTCAAAGGGGAATCCATGCACATATGGCATGACTTCTAATTATCTCTGGTTAATTTATAATAAATTTCTAAATTCGGAACAGGTAATCCAGAAATCGCTCTGGCCCTGTTTCACAAGAGTTTAATTATCTCCTAACATACAGCTCATATAGTCATTTCGTTTCTTCTATATGAAAATAGACTCATCGAGCTTCGATTACATAATTTATTTATTAATTAATTCCACTCCTACTATTTTTAGTGATTTTCCAATCTCACGTCACTGCTGCTGCCAGCATCTGTTACTAAAGCAACTATGCCTATTTCGTGATTTCTCCTTGATCTAACTAGTAATTCATCATACATATCACAAATCATGATCATGACTAGCCATGCCAAGGGCTAATCATTGTCAAACATCTCCCTACTACACTATTGCCATATCATGAATTTTGACACCAAAAATAATCAACCATGACATATGGCATAATAATCGAATTTCCAAGACTTACGACCTAACATTATAGAACCAAACCCATCCGAACATTTATGCCATTTTCGCATGGCTAAAAGTTTACATACCAAATTTCAACAAAACATATTAGCCTATACATGCCGAAATGTTCTCCTAGACCGACTAAAAAGAAGATACCAAAAGTTGCTAGCCGGTGTGATGACTTCGATGACGGCCCGATCACGCAAAAAGAGACGAGTCCAAGAAACCTAAAATAGGTGACAAGGAAACACCGAGTGAGTATATAACTCAGTAAGTCATAAGCAATGCACTACCATCCATTAATAACATTATCACAAGAGGAAACAACATGGAACGAGGCTAGTTACTCCATCCATACCGAACCATACCATAGTTCCTTAGACCTATCGGTTCAATCTCATACCAAGTCATGCATTCACATTCCATATACTAATCAATAGGATATTTGAGGCATTTTCATACATCATTGTATTTTCGTTACAATCATACAACTAAACGACCTTTCACCTATTCCACGATAAATCTTATGTACGTGACTTCAGTTATAATTGTCACATAGGTTCAAACTTACCAAGCTCAACTCCAAATATAAACATAGCGCCTATTAGCCATGAACTCAAGGTACTTACCCGATCTGCTGTCCGTGATCAACTTAATAATGTCGCACACTTAGTGTCCATAGTGATTCAAAAGTATATATTAAGTCCGCACACTCAGTGCTATATAATCAACTCGCACACTTAGTGCTACATAATCAAACTTGCACACTTAGTGCTATATAATCAAACTCGCACACTTAGTGCTATATAATCAAACTCGCACACTTAGTACTATATAATCAAACTCGGACACTTAGTGCTGTACAATTTAAACCCGCACACTTAGTGCCAATCTCATGATCATAAATGTTTATACCCGCACACTTAGTGCCGAGATCAACGACTCAATATATCTCACCTCTTTTCTTTTCATTCAACACTTTCATCACCACATGCATACATGTATATATATATTTATCATTCCATTCAGCATCATTACATAGACGTTATGACCATTTAAATTAATACAAACTATATGCTTAATGACTTACTTTGTGTTGGGTAAGACGGTTCCAACTCGGCTACTCGATGATCTTTTCTTTACCTTTGCTTGATTCTCCTCCTTTAACTCCTTGAGCTTAATCAATAAATCAACTAGTTTAACCATCTTGTTAAACATTCATAATTCAATTACACATGCATATGTATGTTTGTATATTCGACAACCATCCTCACTAATTACCCATTTAGTCGATTATACACATAATTAAAGGTAACATCACGAATGGGCATACTTATGTATATATATATGTATATATACTTCGGAATGGGCATCACAATTAGATTTAACACCACCTTCATACTCAATTAGATGGCCGAATGTATGTATATATGTACAATGTCAACTATAACATCATTTAAACACCTAATTTCATCTCATGAACACTTGATCGAATTTTCCTAATCTAGCATATTTTCACATCTATTTGTAACATCATGTAAATCCACATATAACTACATTTCTTAAGTTCCACATCTTAATGCCCATTATAGCCACTCCCATAGTCTAAATCTAGCAATCGGCAACACCCACCTTTCCACTATGTTAGCCGAATACTCATTCTCTTCTTAGACCTAAATTCGGCACCTCCAACAAAATAGCTTAACAATTTCAACTTTCATGCTAACATAACAAGCAACTTAACACATCCATATAACTAGCATGCTAATAGCATCAAGGTATCAACTAAAATTTTTAAGCTCCTTAGCCGAATCCTAACTCTCCAACAACCCCAAATCCAACCATGGGATAGATAGAATTTAGACTCATCACCCAAAGGTTGTGTAAACTTCAAAAAATATCATTGAACATACCTTGATCTAAAGGACCACCTTGGGCGAATCTTGCTTCCTCTTCTTCCTCTAGTTACGAAAATTGCAAAAGAAAGAAAACATGAACACTCCTTCTTCCCTCCTTATTAAGCATTCAAACTCCCTCATTTTCATGCCACAACATCAAACACTCCTCCTAGATACAAGCAATGGCCGGACTTTTTCAAAATTTTTCTCCCTTTCTTTTTCTTGGTTTTTCGGCTAGGAGATGGCAAGTATGAACACCCATTTTTTTTTGTTCACTTTCCTATTATTATTCCCATCATTTGTTAACCAAAAAAAAACATATTAAATTAGAATGAGTGGAGCATCATCACTCCTTGGCCGGCCACCATGTATTTTATGGGCAACTTGACATGCAAAGCCACGCTTCCTCTCCCTATTATTAATTACTCCTTATAATTCATCTATCATCTTTTCTAACTTCGTCAACTAGGTCCTTTTTGAATTAATTCACAATCCTAAAGCTAATATTAAGCATTTAATTTCTCATATATTCGCTGTCACACAAAAATTTATGTAATTAAAACACAAAAATAAATTTTTGGCTCGGTAATGTGGTCTCGAAACCACATTCCGACCAGGGTCTAATTTGGGTTGTCACAATGAATGTGAAAGTGTATATATATGTGATAAGGCCTAATGGACGATGTGATGAATGTGAAAGTGTATATATGTGATAAGGCCTAATAGCCGATGTGATGAATGTGAAAGTGTATATATGTGATAAGGCCGAATGGCCAATGTGATGAATGTGAAAGTGTATATATATGTGATAAGGCCTAATGGCCGATGTGATTAATGTGAAAGTGTATATATGTGATGAGGCCTAATGGCCGATGTGATGAATGTGAAAGTGTATATATGTGACAGGGCCGAATGGCCAACGTTATGGATGTGAAAGTGTATAAATGTGATAAGTCCCGAAGGGCAATTTTGTCAGTACTATATCCGGGTTAAAACCCCGCAGGCTTTATGCGAGAGTATTATCCTGATTAATGTCCGTAGGCTTCGTGCTCGTACTATATCCGAACTTTAAAGACCCGACGGCTAAATGCTAGGATTCAAGTAAGACTTTGATATTGAGTATCTGCATTAAGTTACCATCAGATATGTATTATGTATTCAAGATGTTCAGGTACGTATTACTTACTCATCGGTGGAGTGATTTTGAGGTGAATTATCAGTATCAAAGAGGTAGGTAAATGTGATTAATATTATAACTCCAAATGTGAGAATGTGCTTTGGAAATATTTGACCATCTAGGTCATTATTATTCGAAAGTTTATATGTGGCAGCCAAGTGTTGCGTTTAATGATATTATAGATCGAGATGAAGCTCTAGATTAACTTCATCGAACAGTTGAAATGAATGACCAATAATAGTGATTGAGAACACTTTGTCTTGCTTAAAACTTACTAAGCATTAAATGCTTACTCCGTTCTTTGAATCTCTGTTTTATAGATTTTGGTTCGTCAGCTATCGGACTCGGGATTATTGAAGTCGAAGTCGCCCACACTATCAAAGCCCTTTTGGTACACTTTTGGTTGAACTCTGAAAATGGCATGTATAGGACTACCCTTTTGTAGTGGGTCATGGACCCTTTGGATTTGTATAATTTTGGATAGCCATGCGAAAATGGCTTATATATGTTTGAGCATAATGTTATAATCATTTGGTATGGATATGGTTATTGAGAGGTGTGGATATGCTTAACAAGGATTGGCCATGGGAATGGTTAATCACTATCATAATTTGTGCTATTTATGCTAAAAGGGCTAGTTGAATCATGGAAACTATGAAATAGGTAAAGTCTACCTTAAAGGCAGATGCTGACAACAGCAGTGATGTAGATTTGGAAAATCACTAAAAATAGTAGGAATAGAATTAAATAGTGAATAAATTATTTAAATGAACCTTGATGAATCCACTTTCATATGGAAGAAACGAAACGGTCATATGATTGGTATGTTAAGAGATAATTAGGTTTTCGTAAGACAGGGCCAGAACGGTTTCTGGATTCCCTGTTCCAAATTTGGAAATTCATTCTAAATTAACCAGAGATAATTAGGAGTCAAGCCATATATGTATAGATTCCTCTTTGAGTCTAGTTTCTATAGAAACAAACGGCATCAGCATTGAATCCCTGTACAGGGAGATATCCAAATCGTAATGCATTAAGGTCAGTGTAGTCGTACCCTGTAACAGGGGAGACTTTAACTAATAAACTGTACTAATTGGCCCAACCAAAAATTCTAGAAAAAAATATGTAGATTGACATATGAGTCTAGTTTCACGGAAAAATTACGAAACTAATTTTCAGGGTTTTATAACTCAAGATATGATTTTTAAGGTGACAGTGACACAGTTAGCCAACTGCCTGGAAATTTTTAAATTGGACTGCAAAGAAGTGATTTAAGTCTGCAAACCCCTCGTGTCCGACTCCGGCGACGGACTCGGGTACGGGGTGTTACAGTTGTATGATATACTGAGACAGGATTTGTGTACCAAGGACGACAAACTTGTTCAGAAGATTTTGCGAGAAGCACATAGTGATTGCTTATCTATCCATCCGAGTAGTGTGAAAATGTATAATGACTTGAGGAAAATGTACTAGTGGTCAGGAATGAAAAGAGATATTTCAGAGTTTATTTCTAAATGTCTAGTTTGTCAACAAGTAAAGGTCGAACATCAAGTACCTTCAGGTTTACTTCAACCTGTGATGGTTCCCGAGTGGAAATGGGACTGTGTAACCATGCCTTTTATGCCAAGGAAAAAGGATTTCGTTTAGGTCGTTGTTCATAGATTAACAAAGTCGGCACATTTTATACCAGTGCGTACCGACTATTCTCTTGAGAAATTGGTTGAATTGTATGTTTCCGAGATCGTGACACTCCATGGAATACCCTTGTCAATTATTTTGGATAGAGATCGGAGGTTTACCTCGCATTTCTGGAAGAGGTTGCAAGAGGCATTGGGAACAAAATTAAATTTTAATACGACATTTCACCCGCAAACCGATGATCAGTCAAAAAGAGTGATTCAGGTCTTAGAAGACATGTTGCGACGTTGGTTCTCGAGTTTCAAGGCAATTGGGAAAAGTACATACCGTTGGTAGAGTTTGCCTACAATAATATTTATCAGTCAAGTCTGAAAATGGAGCCTTATGAGGTTTTGTATGGGCGTAAGTGTCGAACGCCCTTATATTGGACTAAACTTAGAGAAAATCAAATTCACGGGGTTGACTTAGTTAAAGAAACTGAAGAGAAGGTTAAGGTGATTCACGACTGTTTGAAAACTGCTTCAGATAGACAAAAATCCTACACGGATTTGAAACTAAAAGAAATCAAATTTCAAGTTGGTGATAAGGTGTTTTTGAAATTGCCTCCATGGAAGAAAGTCCTTCGATTTGGTAGAAAAGGTAAATTAGGTCCGCGGTTTATTGGACCTTATAAGGTGACAGAGAGAATTGGACCGATACCATACCGATTAGCCTTGCCTCGTTAGCTAGAGAAAATTCATGATATGTTCCATGTATCGATGTTGCGTCGCTACCGATCTGACCCCTCACATGTGATTTCACCGGAAGAAATTGAAATAAGCCTAGATATGACCTATGGTGAAGAATCGATTAAAATTTTGGACCGAGAGGTCAAGAAATTGAGGAATAAAAGTGTAACACTCATGAAAGTTTTGTGGCATAGACATGGAGTCGAGGAAGCCACGTGGGAACCCGAGGAGACTATGAGAGACCAATACCCAAATCTATTCACCAGTAAGATTTTCGGGGATGAAAATCCCTAAGGGGGAGAATTGTAACAGTCCGGTTTTGGGCTTAGATGGAACAGTGGTTTCGAGACCACTAATCCAAACTCAGAGAAATTATTTTTATTATTATGTTCATGTTATACATGATTATATTAGTGCATGAAAAATTTGGTAAGATAATTTTAGCATTTGTAAGCTTAATTTTGATAAAGGACTAAATCACAAAAGGGGTAAAAGTTCCATTTTACATGATAGATGTACCACATAGCTAGAGAACCATAATTGGAGGTCTCTAAAGAGCAATTAGACTATTTAGAGAGGCGTGACCGGCCATAGGAGACAAGGGAGGTCAAATTGTCAAATATTAGGTGAGTAGGTAGCTAAATTGATAAAAATTGAAATAAAATAAAGGGAAGATGATATCACCTTCTTATCTTCTTCACTATCACTGAAATTTTCAGAAAAGGGAAGGGTTTTGAACCTTTAAAATTTCAACTAGGTTATCCTATTGCAAGTAAGTGATTAAGATGCTTATTTTTTATAATATATTTACTTTTAAAACACTTATGGCATGAGCTAGGTATTGGGGGGACCATTTTGCAAAATGGTTGATAGTCTAGGGATTTGCCATGAGAGGATTTATGATTTCTGCTCAGTTTTTATGAAAGAAAATGAATCTTAGTTGTGTTGTAAAAAACTTTTGTGAAAGAACTTCTCATGAAAACCCTAATAGGACCATTTTGTAAGTTTGCAAAAATAGAGAGTAAAGTTGTGTAATAATGGGAATTTTAGGTCACTATAAGAGAAAAAAAGTTTCAGCTAGGCTTAAGACTTGAAGAAATTCGATAAAAATTGATTTTTTAGACTAGGGGTAAAATGGTCATTTTGTGAAAGTCTAAGGGCAAAATGACCATTTAGCCAAAAATGTGAACTTATGATTGCTTAATTTATTTAGAGATTAAATGAGTGAATTTTTATTATTTTAGATCAAGAAACACAAAAATGGGACTTGGACCTGGGGAAAGCTAAGCAAGTAGAGTAAATCGACTAGTCGCCTACATTTTGTAATTCGAGGCAATTGTATGTTAATAATGCAACTATATTGCTATGATCTATGATTGAATTGATATTGCATAAATTGTTTGATTGTGATTATGAGAATGCACGTCGAGAAATTAATGTAGTAAAAACTTTCGATCGAACATTTGGAGTAGACTTGGATATTCGTACAATGACATTGGGTGGTATGCGAGCCAGTGTAACACATGTCTGGCACATGCATGGGCCATGTTATGAGAGCCAGTGTAAGACATGTCTGGGACATGCATCGGCCTCAGGATATACAAGCTAGTGTAAGACCTGTTTGGGACATGGCGTCAGCTTGTTGTGTGTCAGTGTAAGACTTGTCTAGGACATGGCATCGACACCGACAGATGAGAGCCAGTGTAAGACCTATCTGGGACATGGCATCAGCCTCGATATATGAAAGTCAATGTAAGACCTACCTGGGACACGGCATCAACTTTAATGTGCTAGCCAATGTAAGACCATGTCTGTGACATGGCATCGACATCTTATCCCATGTTCGAGGCTATTGAGTATCTAGTAATATTTCAAATGGTTCAATAGAAGATTCATGATTTATATTGAAATGAGAAATGTTATGACCTTGTGGTGAGTGGTACAGGTACCTACTTGAAATGTATGAGATGTGGGCTCAATATATACTATATGAATTGCATTGGACGGTGATGAGTAAGTTGTACTTATATCTATTTATTGTATTCAAGGATAAGCTATGAAATGTTATGAGCATATTGTTGTATGATAAATAGTTGATGTTTATGTACATTCAACTTACTAAGCTTTATGCTTACCCCTTTTCCTTTCTATTTTCTTATATTACTACCAAAGTAGCTCGTGGATCATCGTCTTACGTCGGAGAAGCCAGTCACACTATCGTTTGAAGCACTTGGTATAGTTAGTTCTTTTATTTTGATTATGGCATGTATAGGAGCTTTTAATCTTGTTTTAGTGTCACAATGTTTTGGGGCCAAATATGTTGGCTTACTTTAGTATTTGACTCATTTTGTAGAAGACCATGAAAAATGGATAATATTGAAATTTGTTATACGAATACAAGAAGGTCTTTCATGAATGTGAAGTTATTGGTATGGTTAAACGTGTGAATTTCAGCATATGGATAGCAAGGTGCATAAATTAGTTGTTCAAGCATATTTGAAATGTGTATAGGCCTTAGTTAAGGTTGCTTGGTTTAGAAATCAGGTTACGTGAGGCTTTGGTATGATGAAGGGTGTTGTATTGTGTTTCAAGGTGGAAAAAAGGCTTGGTAGATAGCCTTATATCGTCCACACGGGTAGACATACGGGCGTGTGTCTAGGCCGTGTGTGACACACAGTCAGTCCCATGGGCGTGTTATTCGACAGTGTGCCCCCTGCACCTCGAATTTGCAAGTCAGTATGCATGGTAATAAACACACTGGAAGAGACACATCCGTGTGTCTCAGCCGTGGGGAGGACACAGTCTCTGGCCACGGGCATGTGCCTTGGCCGTGTGCCCCTAAATTGTTGCTGACGTCAAAAACAGAATGTTAAAGCTTTTAGACACGGGCGTGTCATGCCTGTGTGAGAGACACAGGCTATGGACACGGGCGTGTTTCAGGCTGTGTGAAAGCCCCTGTGGGCTCGAATTTGGAAGTTAATTCACACGGGCTTGAGGATGGGCGTGTCCCCTTTATGCTTAGGCAGTGTGAACCACACAGGTCTTTGGCACGGCCAGGTCAACAGGGCCACATGGGCGTGTTACCCTTCCACACGGGCGTGTTTCCTATTTCAAGTGACTTTTTCCAAAGTTTTCTTAAGTGATCGAATTAATCTTATACTGTTTCCAAAGTATGATTTGGGCCTTGTAGGCCCATATTAGGATTCAACAGACCATGAAAGGAAAGTTTTAATTTGACCTAGATTTTACATTTCAGAAAAGATTGAATGCATGCGTTTAAGTCAGGTAATGCCTCGTACCCAACTCTTGTCTCAGACTTGGGTAACGGGTGTTACAGAGGGGCTAGAGAAGCCTACCTTCGTACGATGGACGCTTGGTACTCAGAGTTCATTCGTGCAAATCTGAACACTCACCTCCCCCACCTCCTCCGATCCCACAGCCTGCCCCTATAGCTCCTCATGGAGTAGTAATGGTTAGGAGAGAGAAACCTCCCATGGACAGAATTCGAATGCATGGGGCTGAGGAATTTTGGGCTAGTGTTGATGATGAACCAGAGAGAGCAGAATTCTGGGTAGAAAATACCATCAGAGTATTTGATAAGCTATCGTGCACGCCGGAGGAGTGCATGAAGTGTGTTAGTGTGTTAGTGTCACTCCTACGAGACTCAGCCTACCAATGGTGGAATACTTTCGCGCGAGTTTGTGAGGTTCAACAAATATGCGCGGGAGTGCGTATCTACAGAAGCCGCCATGTACAAGAGGTTTGAAGATGGTCTGAACGAAGACATTCGTCTATTAGTTGGCATCTTAGAGTTGAGGGAATTTGTGGTACTTCTTGAGAGAGCTTGCAAGGCTGAAGAATTGGCCAAAGAGAAGAGAAGAGCTAACATCGAGTCTCGTGACTCAAAGAAAAGACAGATGGGAAAATCACACCAGACCTCATCCAAGAGATCGAGAGAGTTTCCTACTCGATCAAATGCATCAGTAGGATTCTCGAGCAGAAATAAGAACAAGTAGCATACAGTGTTTAAAGCTCAAACCACTTCTATCGCTAATGTTGGTAGTGCTCGACCAAACAGACCAGAATGTTCATAGTACGGTAAACGTCATTTCGTGAGTGCCGAGGAATGAAAGAGGCTGTTTCAAATGTGGGTCGCTGGACCATTTTATTCGTAGCTATCTCGATATGGTAGAGAAAGATAAGGATCAATGTGTGAGATTGGGTAACGCCCCTTCGAGGGGTAGACCAAATAAGAACCTGGGAAGTGGGGCTAGTAGTAGAGGTGCACCTAGAGATACTGTTGTGAGGCCCGAGGGCAGAGCTTCTGCAAGGACTTACACCATTCGCGCCCGTGAAGAGGCTGTGTCTCCCGATGTGATTACAGGTACCTTTTCCATCCATGATATACCTGTTGTTGCTTTGATTGATCTGGGGTCTATTGAACATACTAGTCGAGTCCACTGAAATTCTGGTAAAAGTGTCTAACCCGTTAGGAAAACATGTGTTAGTAGACCAAGTATGTACAAATTGTCCCTTGACAATTAGAGGTCATTGTTTTCCGGCTAACCTTATGTTATTGCCGTTTGACGATTTCGATGTAATCCTCGATATGGAGTAGTTGACTTCTCATGGTGTTGTAGTGGATTGTAGACAAAAAGTTATCGAATTGAAATGTGAACGGGGGGATGTTCTTCTGGTTGAGTCAGGTGAAGCAGATAGCTTGCCTGTAGTAATATTGCCTTTAACTGCGGAAAGATATTTAAGAAAAAGGTACGAAGCTTATCTCACTTTTGTGTTGAATACTCAAGTATCTGAAGTGAAGATCGAGTCAGTACTAGTGGTATGTGAGTACCCGGATGTGTTTCCGAAAGAATTGCCTGGATTGCCCCCAACTAGGGAAGTTGACTTTGGTATCGAGCTAGTCCCTGGTGCGGCACCTATCTCGATTGCTCCGTATAGGATGGCTTCGAAGGAGTTAAAGGAGTTGAAAATGTAGCTACAAGAGTTAACATATAAGGGTTTTGTGAGACTGAGCTATTCTCCGTGGGGTGCTCCAGTACTTTTTGTGAAAAATAAAGACAGGTCGATAAGGTTATGTATAGGCAACAAATAGCTCCACAAGGTGACTGTGAAGAATAAGTATCCTTTGCAAAGAATCGATGAGCTATTTGACTAATTGAAAGGAGCAACTGTGTTTTCAAAGATTGACCTGAGGCCCGGTTATTACCAGCTCAGAGTAAAGGAGCAAGATGTGTCGAAAATTGCTTTTTGGACAAGGTATGGTTATTATGAGTTTCTTGTCATGCCCTTTGGTTTAACAAATTCTCCTGCAATGTTCATGGACTTAATGAACCACATTTTCCGACCGTATTTAGATAAGTTCATTGCGGTCTTTATCGATGATATATTAATTTATTCTTGAGATGAAAGAGAGCACGCAGAGCATTTAAGAACTATTTTGCAGACCTTAACGGATAAGCAGTTGTATGCCAAGTTCAGTAAAAGTGAGTTTTGGCTCCAAGAGGTTAGATTCCTAGGACACATTGTATCGGGTGATGGGATTAGATCTCGGCTATTGTTGAGTGGAAACCACCAAGGAATGTATTGGAGATTAGAAGCTTCCTAGGCTTAGCAGGGTACTACCGACGATTCGTTAAAGGATTCTCTGTGATAGCTACTCCGGTGACGATGTTACTACAGAAAGAGGTCAAGTTTGAATGGACAGATAAGTGTCAATAGAGTTTTAAGACATTAAAGGCTTTATTGATCGAAGCCCCAGTTTTAGTGCAAGTGGAACCGAGAATGGAATTTGTGGTATATAATGATGCCTCCTTAAATGGATTGGGGTGCATGCTAATGCAAGAAGGTAAGGTTGTAGCCTACGCCTCGAGACAGTTGAAGCCACACGAGAAAAACTACCCGACGCATGATTTAGAGTTAGTCGCCATCATGTTCGTATTGAAAATATAGAGACACCATTTGTATGGTGAAAAATGTCGAGTGTTCACCGACCATAAATGTAACATCCCAAAATAGGGCCTAGTCAGAATAGTGGTTTCGGGACCACAAATCTGAAATCAAAATATTTATTTTATTATTATTACTAGGCTTACAATATGAGAATATGCATGTGTTAAAGTTTGATGAAGGAATTCTTTGAGTAAGTGCCCAATTGGAAAATTAGGGGCTAAATTAAATAAATTGCAAAACATGGATTCTAGAAGCAATTTGCATGAAATTGCTTTAGATTATAAAATAGAAGGTCTTGGAGAGCAATTTGCCCAATTTCTGAGTTTTTGGATAAAAATGGGTTTGCATGGATAAAATTTCAAAGAATTGGTTTAAGGGCAGTTTGGTCATTTGGCATATTAATGAAATAAAATGGGAAAAGAAGGCAAAAATTAGTCATTCTTCTCCCTTGTCTAGCCGAAATTCCTAAGCCACCATAGCTAGGGTTTCCAAGCTTTTCAAGCCCATTAGTAAGTGCTCCCAAGCCCCGTTTTTAATGTTCTTTGTAATTTTGAGATCCCGTAGCTTACTCTCTCCAGTTCTACCCATATTTCATACTAGGGTTCAGGTTTAAAAATTTACCCATGCATAGTTACTTGTATTTCGATGTTTTATGGAGGAATATGAAAGTTTGAGGTGTGTTAAACAACTTTTCGTAGGTGATTTTTATGGAAAACCCCTAAAGGACCTTTTTGCAAAAGCTATAAAATGTGTGGTAGAAATGTGAAAATAGTGGAAAATGTGGGCTACCATAAGAGGGAAAAGTGTTCGGCTAGGCTTGAGTAAGGTAGAAATTGCATGCGTTTCATTATACGAGCCTAAGGACTAAATCGTAAAAATGTGAAAGGTTAGGGGCAAAATAGTCATTTGGACCGGGGTGGAATTTAGACTTTAAATGTATAATGTGGAGTGTTAATGATCTATTTCTATTGTTATAGACCCCGAGGAACAAATTTTAGAGGTCAATCGAGGAAAACGAAAGGTTTCGGAATAACCGAAACACGACACCGAAACGAATACCAGGTAAGTTTGGACAACTTAAAGTAAACACTCAATGTGCTAATTATATGATTTATGAATGCATGATGATTGCATTTATTAATAACATGAAATTCTATGAAATGCATGTTTAAGTATGAATTGTGATAAATGTCTCGTTGAGGTTAAAAGGGGAATTCAATGGATAAACCATGATTGACATGTGTAATGAGGTCCTGCATATGTTATAGTAAGGATTTAACCTAGACGGGTAATCTGTTTATCTCATTTATCAAAGGATCTAGCTCGGACGGGTGGTCCTTTGAATGGTCGAGCCTCCCAAAGAATATGTGTGCATTATGGATTTAGCCCGGACGGGTAATCCGATTAGGATTTGAACTTAGCCTGGACTGGTAATTTAGATCTGAGCTCAATAAAGGTGTTTGTCGTTATAAGGGATTTAGCCTGGACTGGTAATCTCGACATCACCTTATGAGTTCATATAATGAGGGATTTAGCCTGGATTGGTAATCCCGCCATAAGATGTAAGGTTTGCGGTAGTGCATATCTGAAACGATCATTGTACGAATTGACAGTAAATGGATATTCCATCGAGATTTCCTAGAAACTCAACGAGATTAATGTGATATATATATACAAATGAGATGTTGAATGATGAGCTCATCTAAGATAACTTTCATAGTGCATTGTTATGTGACTAAGTCATTGATTGAGTGTAAGTGATAGGGAAGTCATCCTATGCTCATTGAATTTATTGCCTAATTTGATTGCATGCTAATTACTTGGTAAGTTTACTTTTCGGTTATTCGAGCTTACTAAGCATGAAAATGCTTACCCCTCTCTTTTCCTTGTCTCTCACAGAGCTCGAGGACTCGTAAAGATTGGAAGACAGTTCGGGAGTCAGCATACTATCAAATAGACCAGCTTCGGTATAAAGAAATTTCTAAATTGTTCAATGGCATGTATAGGTCTTTTGATTATTTTGTTATATGTGTCATTTGATTTGCCAAATGAAGGCTTGTAAAGATAAATCTATCTTTTTGTTTATGGCCATAGAGATCAGCTTATTTTGAAGTAGGCTATGACCTACAAAATTTCCATGCAAGTTTATAATCATGTGCGATGGTTGAATTCCAATTGGCAATGTATTAAAGTGGTATGACAACACATAAATACAAGTTGGGAAATAACCTAGCATGTACGAAACCAATTATATGAGGTTTCCATACAATGAGTTTTTGCAAAGATCATTCATGAGAGCATAACTATGTTTTACTTTGTTTTTAATATTCATTCAGTATAAGTGTTAAAAGGAAGTGACCATAGGCTTGGAAAATAGTCTAATAGGGTCTACACGGTTGGGTACATGGGCGTGTGCCTAGGCCATGTCTGACACACAGGCCACACCCGTGGGCGTGTTGCATGGTCATGTGTCCCCTGCATCTAAAATGGAAAGTTCTTTGTTAAACAAACACGGGCTAGACAAACGAGCGTGTGTCTTGGCCGTGTGAATTTAACAGAATGCTCAAGTCTTGGACACGGGGTGATTGCACGGGCATGTCCCAAGTCACACGGGTGTGTGACACTTCACGTTAAAAGAAATTTTCCAAAGTGCCCAAAGTTTATCAAACGTTCTCCGTTTTGTCTCGCACCGCCTCTAGGCATGTTTTAGTCTCGAAGGCCTATTTAAGGGAAATGATATACATATTTGAAAAGTTTTAAATTAGAGCACGACTTAATGATTGATTTAATATTTTTATAAATGTGAAATCCCGGTAATGCCTCGAGCCCTATCCCGACGTCGGATATGGGTGAGGGGTGTTACATTTAGTGGTATCAGAGCTACGGTTTAGTTGGTTCTAGGACTATCGTAGAGAGTATTGAGGTTTGCTATACATGTCATTATTCGAATATTGATAGTGTGACGTCTCCTAACTGTTTAAATTGTTTTGAATATAGTAAATGTCTTCTAATCAAGCACAAGATGAGTCCAAGGGAGCCGAGAGCCATGCTTCAGCTTCCGTACAACGAGCTGTATCTGGTAATATTAGAAGGCTTATGTCTAAAGGCTGGGAAGAGGCCCGAGCTTCCTTCTTTGATATGATGGACGAATGGTTTGGGGATTACCTGAGGAATCACCCCAACATACCAAGACCTCCCCTGCCCCCTAACCAACCTGATGAGGATGTGCCATGAGGTATGGCACCAGTAAGAATTGGTAAAGCCCCGTTGATAAGCTTAGAAAGTATGGGGCTGAGGAATTTAGAGCTGAAGTTGATGATGATGCTGAAAGAGCTGAGTTTTGGCTCGAGAACACTACACGGGTGTTAGATGATTTGTCGCGCACACCTGAGAAGTGTTTGAAGTGTGCCGTGCCCCTCCTAAAAGATATTCCGTATCATTGGTAGAAGACTGTATCCTCAGTAGTACCAAAGGAAAATATCACTTGGTATTTCTTCCAAGCAGAGTTTAGGAAGAAATACATTAGCCAACAGTTTCTAGACTCGAAACGAAAAGAGTTCTTGGAACTCAAACAAGGGAACAAGACTGTAGTAGAATATGGACGAGAGTTCGTGAGGCTAAGTCAGTATGCAACTGAATGAGTCCAAACCGAGACGAAAATGTGTAAACACTTTGAGGAAGGTCTGAATGAGGAAATTAAGTTGTTGATTGGGATCCTGGAAATACGGGAATTTGCCGCATTGGCTGATCAGGCCAAGAAGGCTGTGGAGCTTAACAACGAAAGAAAACAAGCAAAGAGAGAGGCCCGAGTCGCGAACAAGAGGTCCAGTGGTAAAACACTCTTGTTTCCCATAAAGAACTCAATGAGCCAGCATGAACTCTCCATTTCATCAGTAGGATATTTGGGTAGAGTGAAAAGCTTTAAACGACGAAACCAAAAGTCTTCCTCCCCGATGGTAACTAGTGCGGGGATTGTAGATAATCAAAAGTCGAAGTGTAAGAGTTGCAACAAATTTCACTATAGAGAATGCTGAGTGAAGAGCAGTGCATGTTTTAGATGTGGATCTCTTGACCACTTTCTCAGGGACTACCCAGAGCGAGTCAAGAAAGAAGTGGAAGTAGCCTCAAAGTCGAGTACTCCCATTTCACGAGGTAGACCTCTGAGATATTGTGGAAGTGCCAGTGGTAGTCAAGTTACGGCTAAAGACGCTGCAAAAATAGAGGCTCGAGCCCCGGCAAGAACGTATGGGATACAAGCCCAAAAGGAAGTCACTACTCCTGATGTTATCACGGGTACTTTTTCTCTTTTCGATATATGTGTTATTTCCTTAATTGACCCGGGGTCGACACAATCATACATTTGCATGAGCTTGGTATCTAGAATGAACATACTCATTGTGCCTACGGAATTTATTATTAAAGTGTCGACCCACTAGGTAGATTAGTCATGGTTAATAAAATCTGTAAGAATTGTCCTTTGACGATTCAGCGTCATTGTTTTTCGGCTAATCTTATGTTGTTACCGTTTGATAAATTTGATGTAATACTTGGTATGGATTGGTTAGCACTGCATGATGTAATTGTAAATTGTGGTAGTAAGTATATTAAATTGAAATACCCGGATGGTGAGATTCTACGAGTTGATTCAAGAGAGTTAGGCACGCATCCAGTTGTGATCACGGCAATGGTTGCTCAGAGATATATGAGAAAAGGGTATGAAGCCTACCTTGCGATTGTATTGAACACTAAGGAAACAGAGTTGAATATTGAGTCTGTACCTATAGTATGTGAGTACCCAGATGTATTTCCAGAAGAATTACTCGGATTACCTCCTGAAAGGGAAATAGAATTTGGTATTGAGCTGGTGCCAGGGACAGCTCCTATTTCAATTGCTCCGTATAGGATGGCACCAACTGAACTGAGAGAGTTAAAAGAACAGTTGCAAGAGATGACGGATAAAGGTTTTGTAAGGACGAGCTTTTCACCTTGGGGTGCTGCCGTTCTATTTGTAAGGAAAAAAGATGGTTCGATAAGGTTATGTATAGATTACCGCCAACTGAACAAGGTAACTATCAAGAATAAGTATCCTTTACCAAGGATTGACAATTTATTCGATCAGTTGAGAGGAGCCACCGTGTTCTCTAAGATAGACTTAAGGTCTGGATATTATTAGCTGCAAGTTAAAGAATCGGATGTACCTAAGACAGCTTTCAGAATGAGGTACGGTCATTATGAATTTCTCGTCATGCCGTTTGGGTTAACGAATACACTGGCCGTATTCATGGATCTAATAAATAGGATCTTCTGGCCATATTTGGATAACATTGTCGTTGTGTTTATTGACGACATCTTGATTTATTCCAAAGATGAGTCAGAACATGCAAAGCACTTGAGAATTGTGTTGCAGACTTTGCGGGAAAAGTAGTTGTATGCTAAGTTTAGCAAGAGTGAGTTTTGGATTCAGGAAGTTGGATTTTTAGGTCATATCGTTTCGGGTGAAGGTATCCGAGTCAATCCAAGTAAGATTTCTGCTATCATCGAATGGAAACCACCTAAGAATATAACTGAGGTTAGAAGCTTTTTGGGCTTAGCCGGTTACTATCGATGATTTGTAAAAAGAATCTCCATGATAGCAACTCCGATGACGAGATTGTTACAGAAAAACATTAAGTTTGAATGGACGAAAAAGTGTCAACAAAGTTTTGAGAAGTTAAACACACTGTTAACTGAAGCTCATGTTTTAGTATCGCTTGAGTCAGGAAAAGAATTTGTAGTCTACAGTGACGCATCCTCAAATGGACTGGGTTGTGTACTTATGCAAGATGGCAAGGTAATAGCCTATGCATCACGAAAGTTGAAGCCACATAAGAAGAACTATCCTACACACGACCTAGAACTTGCCGCCATCGTTTTTTCTTTGAAAATTTGGAGGCATTATTTATATGGTGAGACTTGCCTCATATTCACTAACCACAAGAGTTTGAAGTATTTGATGACTCAAAAAGAATTAAATTTGAGGCAGCAGAGGTGGCTAGAGTTAATCAAGGATTACGAACTAATTATTGACTATCACCCAGGAAAGGCAAATGTGGCTGCTGGCGCATTGAACAGAAAATCCTTGTTTGTATTAAAGGCCATGGATGCTCGTTTGGCATTGCTTGATGATGGTTCAATCTTGGCTGAGCTAGAGGCTAGGCCGACATTCCTTCAGGAAATCTATGATGCTTAAACTAATGATGATGACTTGCTAGCTAAAAGAACTCAATGTGAGTCAGGTATTGAATCAGATTTTCAGATTGGTTCTGATGGATGTTTGATGTTCAGAGATAGGGTTTCTGTACCCAAAAATAATGCACTTATTCGAAAAATTTTGCAAGAAGCACATAACAGCCGTTTGTCAATTGACCCGGGAAGTACCAAGATGTACAACAATTTGAAGAAAATGTACTGGTGGAAAGGCATGAAAAGAGATATTTCTGAATTTGTGTCGAAATGCCTAGTATGTCAGCAAGTTAAAGCTGAAGATCAAGTGCCTTCAGGTTTGCTACAGCCTGTGATGGTCCCCGAATGGAAGTGGGGCAGAGTTACTATGGATTTCCTAACAGGATTGCCATTTACTCCAAATAAGAAAGATGTCGTATAGGTCGTAGTAGATAAGTTAACGAAGTCAGCTCATTTTATTCCGGTGAGGACAGATTACTCCCTCAGTAAATTGTCCGACTTGTACATTTTTGAGATTGTAAAATTACATGGGGTACCACTGTCGATTATTTTTATAGAGACCCGAGGTTCACTTCGAGATTCTGGAAGAAATTACAAGAAGCCTTGGGTATGATGTTAAGCTTTAGTACAGCTTTTCACCCTCAGACAGATGGTCAATCTGAGCGGATGATTCAGATTCTTGGGGATATGTTGCGATGTTGCATCCTTGAAATTCAGGGCAGCTGGGAAAAATATTTGCCGCTAGTAGAATTCGCCTACAGCAACAGTTTTCAAACGAGTTTGAAGATGGCACCTTATGAGGCCTTGTATGGTAGGAAGTGCCAAACTCTATTGTACTAGACAGAACTTAAGGAAAATCAGATTCACGGAGTTGACTTGATTAAAGAAACTGAAGAGAAAGTTAAAGTGATACAAGAATGTTTGAAAACGACAATAGATAGGCAAAAGTCATATGCTGATCTAAAAAGAAAGGAAATTGAGTTTCAAGTTGGAGATATAGTATTCTTAAAAGTGTCTCCATGGTAAAAGGTGTTGAGATTTGGCCGGAAAGGCAAATTGAGTCCGCGATTTATCAGACCGTACGAGATCATTGAAAGAGTTAGACCGTTAGCCTACCGCTTGGCGTTGCCACTTGAACTGGAAAAAGATTCATGATGTGTTCCATGTATCTATGTTAAGGCAATACCGATCAGACCCCCCTCACGTGATTTCACCGACTGAGATTGAAATTCAACTGGACATGATCTGTGGAGAGGAACCAGTTAAGATATTGGCTCGTGAGGTTAAACAACTGAGGATTAAATATGTGGCCTTAGTAAAAGTTTTATGGCATCGACATGGTGTAGAAGAGGCTACATGGGAACCAGAAGAAACCATGAGAAGCCAATATCCAAATCTGTTCACTGGTAAGATATTCGAGGATGAAAGTCCCTAAAGGGGGAGAAATGTAACATCCCAAAATAGGGCCTAGTCGAAATAGTGGTTTCGGGACAACAAATCTGACATCAAAATATTTATTTTATGATTATTACAAGGCTTAGAATATGAGAATATGTATGTGTTAAAGTTTCATGAAGGAATTCTTTGAGTAAGTGCCCAATTGGAAAATTAGGGACTAAATTGAATAATTTACAAAACATGGATTCTAGAAGCAATTTGAATGAAATTGCTTTAGATTATAAAATCAAAGGTCTTGGGGAGAAATTTTCCCAATTTCTAAGTTTTTGACAAAAATGGGTTTGCATGAATGAAATTTCAAAGAAATGGCTTAAGGGCATTTTGGTCATTTGGCATATTAATGAAATAAAATGGGAAAAAAGAAGGCAAAAATCAGCCATTCTTCTCCCTTGTCTAGCCGAAATTCCTAAGCCACCATAGCTAGGGTTTCCAAGCTTTTCAAGCTCATTAGTAAGTGCTCCCAAGCCCCGTTTTTAATGTTCTTTGTAATTTTGAGATCCCGGTAGCTTACTCTCTCCATTTCTACCCATATTTCATGCTAAGGTTCATGTTTAAAAATTTACCCATGCATGAGTTACTTGTATTTCAATGTTTTATGGAGGAATATGAAAGTTTGAGGTGTGTTAAACAACTTTTCGTAGGTGATTTTCATGAAAAACCCCTAAAGGGACCTTTTTGCAAAAGTTGTAAAATGTGTGGTAGAAGTGTGAAAATAATGGAAAATGTGGGCTACCATAAGAGCAAAAAGTGTTCGTCTAGGCTTGAGTAAGGTAAAAATTGCATGCGTTTCATTATACGAGCCTAGGGACTAAATTGTAAAAATGTAAAAGGTTAGGGGCAAAACGGTCATTTGGACCGGGGTGGAATTTAAACTTGAAATGTATAATGTGGAGTGTTAATGATCTATTTTTATTATTATAGGCCCTGAGGAACAAATTTCGGAGGTCGATCGAGGAAAACAAAAGGTTTCAGAATAACCAAAACACGACACCGAAACGAATACCAGGTAAGTTCGGGTAACTTAAAGTAAACACTCAATGTGCCTAATTATATGAATTATGAATGCATGATGATTGAATTTATTAATATCATGAAATTCTATGAAATGAATGTTTAAGTATGAATTGTGATAAATGTCTTGGTTGAGGTTAAAAAGGGAATTCGATGGATAAACCATAATTGACATGTGTAATGAGGTCCTGCATGTGTTGCAACAAGGATTTAGCCCGGACAAGTAATCTGTTGATCTCATTTATAAAAGGACCTAGCCCGGACAAGTGTTCCTTTTAATGGTCAAGCCTCCCGAAGAATAGGTGTGCATTATAGATTTAGCCTGGACAGGTAATCCGATTAGGATGTGAATTTAGCCTGGACTGGTAATTCAGATCTGAGTTCAATAAAGGTGTTTGTCGTTATAAGGGATTTAGCCTAGACTGGTAATCCCAACATCACCTTATGAGTTCATAAAATGGGGAATTTAGCCTGGACTGGTAATTCCACCATAAGATGTGAGGTTCGCGAGAGTGCATATCTAAAACGATCATTGTACGAATTGACAGTAAATGGATATTCCATCAAGATTTCCTAAAAACTCAACGAGATTAATGTGATATATATATACAAATGAGATGTTGAATGATGAGCTCATCTAAGATAACTTTCATAGTGTATTGTTATATGACTAACTCATTGATTGAGTGTAAGTGATAAGGAAGCCATCCTATGCTCATTGAATTTATTGCCCAATTTGATTGCATGCTAATTACTTGGTAAGTTTACTTTCCAGTTATTTCGAGCTTACTAAGCATGAAAATGCTTACCCCTCTCTTTTCCCTATCTTTCACAAAGCTCGAGGACTCGTAAAGATTGGAAGACGGTTGGAGAATCAGCATACTATCAAATAGACCAACTTTGGTATAAAGACATTTCTAAATTGTTCAATGGCATGTATAGGTCTTTTGAGTATTTTGTTATATGTGTCATTTGATTTGCCAAATGAAGGCTTGTAAAGATAAATCTATCTTTTTGTTTATGGCCATAGAGATCGGCTTATTTTGAAGTAGGCTATGACCTACAAAATTTCCATGCAAGTTTATAATCATGTGCGATGGTTGAATTCCAATTGGCAATGAGTCATAAGAATGAGCCAATCTTGAATGTATTAAAGTGGTATGACAACACATAAGTACAAGATGGGAAATAACCTAGCATGTACGAAACCAACGATATGAGGTTTCCATGCAATGAGTTTTTGGAAAGATCATTTATGAGAGCATAATTATGTTTTACTTTGTTTTTAATATTCATTAAGTACAAGTGTTAAAAGGGGGTGACCATAGGCTTGGAAAATAGCCTAATAGGGTCTACACGGTTGGGTACACGGGCGTGTGTCTAGGCCGTGTGTAACACACAGGCCATACCCGTAGGCGTGTGGCATGGTCATGTGTCCCCTGCATCTAAAATGGTAAGTCTTTTAAACGAACACGGGCTAGACACACGGGCATGTGTCTTGGCCGTGTGAATTTAACAGAATGCTCAAGTCTTGGACACGGGGTGATTACACGGGCATGTCTCAAGTCACACGGGCGTGTGACACTTCAAGTTAAAAGAAATTTTCCAAGGTGCCCAAAGTTTATCAAACGTTCTAGGTTTTGTCCCGCATCGCCTGTAGGCATGTTTTAGGTCTCGAAGTCCTTGTTTAAGGGAAAGGATATACATATTTGAAAAGTTTTAAATTAGAGCGCGACTTAGTGACTTGATTTAATATGTTTATGACCGTGAAATCTCAATAACTCCTCGAGCCCTATCCCGGCGTCAGATATGGGTGAAGGGTGTTACAATAAAAGTCTCAAGTATTTGATGATTCAAAAGTAGTTGAACTTATGGCAACGGTGATGGTTAGAGTTGATAAAAGACTATAAGTTGATAATAGACTACCACCCGGGAAAGGCGAAGTAGTCACCGAAGCTCTGAGTAGAAAGTCATTATTTTCCTTGAAGGCCATGAATACCCAATTGTCTGTGGCTGATGATAGTTCACTTTTGGTGGAATTAAGAGCTAGATCGATGTTCCTACAAGAGATTTTTGAAGCTCAGAAGGGTGATAAGGATTTACAAGCTAAAATGACTCAGGGCAAGACGAGCAATGAATCGAACTTTTGGATTGGTACCGACGGTTGTTTGATGTTTCGAGATAGGGTATGTGTACCTAAAGATGATGAGCTTATTCTACGGATTTTGCGCGAGGCACAGAGTGGTTGCTTATCTATCCATTCGGGTAGTGTTAAAATGTGTAATGAGCTGAAGAAAATGTATTGGTGGTCGGGAATGAAAAGAGACATTTCAAAGTTCATTTCTAACTGTCTAGTTTGTCAACAAGTGAAGGCTGAACACCAAGTACCTTCAGGTTTGCTTCAACCCGTAATAGTTCCCGAGTGGAAATGGGGCCAGGTAACCATGGATTTCGTGTCGGGGTTGCCTTTGACACCAAAGAAAAAGAATGCCATTTGGGTTGTTGTTGATAGGCTGACAAAGTTGGCACATTTTATACCTGTGCTACCGACTATGCCCTTGAGAAATTTACTGATTTGTATGTTTCTGAGATCGTGAGACTTTAAGGAGTGCCTTTATCGATTATCTCAGATAGAGATCTGAGATTTACCTCACAGTTCTGGAAGAAGTTACAAGGGGCGTTAGGGACGAAATTAAATTTTAGCACAGCTTTTCACCCATAAATCGACGTACAGTTGGAAAGAGTAATTCAGATTCTGGAAGACATGTTACGGTGTTGTGTTCTCGAGTTTCAAGGCAGTTGGGAAAGGTATTTACCACTGGTCGAATTCGCCTACAATAATAGTTATCAGTCAAGTATGAAAATGGGGCCTTATGAGGCTTTGTATAGACGTAAGTGTCGAATGCCTTTGGACCAAACTTAGAGAGGGTTAGGTTCATAGGGTCGACTTAGTCATAGAAACCAAACAAAATGTAAAGGTGATTCAAGATTGCTTGAAAGTGACTTCGGATAGATAGAAATCCTATGCTGATTTAAAACGAAAAGAAATTGTGTTTCAAGTCGGTGATAAGGTATTTCTAAAAGTGTCCCCATGGAAGAAAGTTCTCTGATTCGGTAAGAAAGGAAAATTAATTCTGCGATTTATTGGACCTTATGAGGTGACTGAGAAAATTAGACCGTTAGCATATCAACTTGCCTTGCCATCCTAGTTAGAGAAGATACACAATGTTTTCCATGTGTCAATGTTGCACCATTATCATTTGGATCCTTCGCGCGTTCTTTCGTCAGCAGAGGTTGAGATTCGTTCAGATTTGACTTATGGCGAAGAGCCGGTTAAGATTTTGGCTCAGGAGGTTAAGCAATTAAGGACTAAGAGTGTAGCACTCGTGAAAGTTTTGTGGCATAGACATGGAGTCGAAGAAGCCACATGGGAGCCCGAGGAGACTATGAGAGACCAATACCCGAATCTTTTCACCGGTAAGATTTTTGGGGACGAAAATCCCTAAGGGGGAGAATTGTAAGAGCCTGATTTTGGGCCTAGTCAGAACAGTGGTTTTGGGACAACAAATCTGGAGTCAGAGAAATATTTTTATTATTATTTTGGTGTTATAGAATGATTATATGAGTGCATGAAAATTTTGGTGAATTAATTTTAGCGATTGTGAGCTCAATTACGAAAAAGGACTAAATCACATAAAGGGAAAGAGTTTTGTTTTACTAGTTAGTTGTGTTAAATAGCTAGAGAACCATAATTTGGGGTCTTTAAAGTGCTATTAGACCCTTTTAAAAGAGGTGGATGCCATAGGGGACAAAGAGAGTCATGTTGACTAGGTTAGGTGGACATTTGGTGACTTATTTGACTAAAATAAAAATAAAGAAAAGAGAGGATATAATGTCATCTTCTCTACCGAATTTTTCAGCAACTAAAGGGGTTTAGAGAGCTAAAGATATTAGCCACTTGTATCTGTTGCAAGTAAGTCATTTAGAAGGTTATTCTTGATGATTTTTGAATATAAGTCATTTAGAAGGTTATTCTTGATGATTTTTGTATTTTTGGACCCCTTGTAGCTTGAGCTTTCTAATAAGGGGACTATTTTGCAAAATGGATGAAAGTCTAGGGTTTTGCCATGAAAGCATTTATGTTGTTAGCAGAAATTTTATGGAAGAAAATGAATCTTGGCTGTTAAATAAACAACTTTTGTGAAATGGGGTTTCATGAATACACCTAAATGGGCTATTTTGTAAAGCTTGTAAAATATGTGGTAATTGTGTGAAATGTTTGAAATTTTGAGTTGCTATAGGTATAAAAAGAGCTCGGGTAGGCTTGGTTAATGAGGAAACACGATAAAAATTAATTTATGAGCCTAAAGGCAAAATTGTAATTTTTGTAAAGTCTAAGGGCAAAACAGTCATTTTGCCGAATTGTGAATTGTAGTATGTTTTTGTTAATGTGATGATTAAATGAGTTAAATTTTATTATTATAAATCAAGAAATACACAATCCAGACCTAGACTGGGGAAAAGCCAAGCAAGCGGATTAAATACAATTAGTCGCCTACATTTTGTGTACCGAGGTAAGTTGTACGTAAATAATGTAACTTATTTGTATTTATGTATTGTATAATTAATATGGCATAAATTGTGGACTATTATTGTGAATGTGCATGATGAGAATTGATGTAGTAGAGACTCCGGTTAAACCTTAGGAATAGTTTGGATATCCATGCCATGACATTTGGGTGATATGTGTGCTAGTGTAAGACCTGTCTAGGACATGGAATTGGCACTGATAGATGAGAACTAGTGTAAGACCTGTCTAAGACGCAAAATCAGCCTCAAGATATACAAGCTAGTGTAAGACCTGTCTGGGACATGGCATCAACACAATAAGTGAGAGCCAGTGAAAGACTTGTCTGGGACATGGCATCAACCTCGATGTATGGAAGCCAGTGTAAGACCTGCCTGGGACATCGCATTGACTTGCATGTGAGAGCCAATGTAAGACCATGTTCAGAACATGGGATCGGCATCGTACCTTATGTTTGAGACTTAGTGATTATCCTGTAGTATTCCAAATGGTTCAACGGGAAATTTATGGTTAATGTCATAATGATAGCGCTTATGACCATGTTGTGAGTGGTATAGGTACTTATATGAAATTGATGATATGTGAACTATATTATTATTGTATGAATAGCGAGGAATGAACATGAGTAAGTTGTGTTATGAACATTTACTCTTTGTGTGAGTTATGATATAATGAGGGTATGATCACATGTGGTAACATGGTTGTTATTCGATATTTTATATGCAACTTACTAAGCTTGGTGCTTACCCTTTTCCTTTCCATTTTCTTGTAGTGCAGCCAAATTAGCCCATAAATCAAAGAACGTTAGAGGCATCACTCACACTATCACTCCAAGCTTTTGGTATAGTTAGTTTTATTATCTTGAGTATGGCATGTATAGGGATTAAGTCTTTTTGTTATGTGTCATATTGTTAAGTTAGCCAATTGTGTTGGCTTGGGACGAAAACCTTTTTTTTTAGGCCATGGTTGATGGCTAATATTCATTATTGATAATTGTAAATGATGATGCTTCCATGGATGAATGAAATTCATGAATGATCAAATGCATGTTTGGTTTGTTAGAGTGTCATGAGGTTTGCATTTGAATGTCATGTTGCGGTTGATTTAGTCTTATATTGCTGTGTGGATTGGAGATATTTGTTGTTGTGTAGGTTGGTGCAAGTAAGGGTGGCAAAAAGGCTTGGTAGATAGCCATGTATTTGTGCACATGGGTAGAGACATGGGTAGGTGTCTAGGTCGTGTGCGACACATGGTCAGCCCCATGGGCGTGTTGTCCAGCCATGTGTCCCCTGCACCTAAAAATTTCAAGTCAATATGCATGGTAGTAAACACGCAGGTAGAGACACGACTGTGTGTCTCAATCATGTGGAGGACACGACCTCTGGGCATGGGCGTATGCCCAGACCGCGTTAAGTCTGCACCTTAAATGTGGAATTAGATTCACCACTCGGTCTAGCACACAAGCGTGTGCTTTGGCCGTGTGCCCCTAATTGGTTGCTGATGTCAGAAACAGAATGTCAAGGTTGTTAGACACGAGCTAAGACACAGGCGTGTCATGGCCGTGTGAGGGACACGGGCGTGTGCTAGGCCGTGTGAAAACCCCTGTAGGTTCGAATTAGAAATTAATTCCACATGGGTTAGAGACACGAGCGTATCCCACACGGACCTTCAACACGGCCATGTCAAGAAGGCCACATGGGTGTGTCACCCCTTCCACACGGGCATGTGCCCCTGTTTTAAGAGTCATTTTCTAGAGTTCTTTAAAGGACCCGGTTTGGTTCTGAATCGTCTTTAAGGCTTGTCTTCGGCCTCGCAGGCCCATAATAAGGAATTCTAGACAATGTTTGAAAAGTTTTATGTTTGATCAAGTTTTTATGATTTGTAAATGTTGGAATGTATGTGTTTAAGTTTAGTAATGCCTTGTACTCTGTCCCAGCCTTAGACTTGGGTAAGGGGTGTTACATTAAAAGTTAATAAAATTTACGTTTTAGTTCCTATTAATAAAATAATAATTAGACTTAGTAAATGAATCAGATTGAAACTAAAATTTTTAGGGCTTGCATAAATTGACTAAAAGAAGGTTGGTAATAATTTAGAACTAAAAATGGGACTGTTTAACTTTAGATGGTAAAATAACCAAAATACCCTTAGTGTTAAATAATTAGAAATAGTTTTAAAAAAATTCACAAAATCGCTTTTGCATTAAAATTAGATATTTAATTAGTTAGAATTGAGGTGTTATAAGCTTGGAGTGTGTTTTGGGTGGTATTGAGCTGGAAAGTCACTTTGGTGGCTATTGTGTCGCTTCAGATTTAGACTGGTCCACCCCTGTCGGGTCTAGAGTGTCACACTATCGCCGCTGCAAAATCCCTTGTTCATCCATTGCTGAATTTTGCCTATTTTTTGAGAAAAATCACCATGTCTCACAAAAGAACTAGATCTTCCAAGACCTCTGCAGAAAATCCCATTGTGATTCAAGACGAGGAAGTTAAAGGAAGGTTTGATTCCGTCTTCAAAAATCAACCTATGATGTCAGAAAATGTTTCAACTTGGAAAGCAATGATAAGATGGTTGTGCCTTTGCTGATTCAAAAGATGACTAATGCCCTTAATTGGAACCATTTTTGTGATGCACGATCATTACCCAAAGAGGAGTTATTTCGAGACTTCTATGCCAAATTGACTAAGCCAAATGCTACTAAAGTTCTTGTTCGTAAGAAAAATGTACCCTAACTTATAAGCCCATAAATGATTTGTTTAACCTACCTGATGTTGAAGAAGATGAATACTTTTCCATGATGAAAAATATAAATTATGATTTTCTTCAACAAGTGCTTAATGTTGTGACAAAACTGGGATCTCAATAGATTATAAGAAAGTACGGTAGTCATTCTCACCGAAGGGAATATCTAAAGCCAATGGCTAAGATATGGTTCTACTTTGTTTGATATAGTTTCATGGCTATCTCACATAGTTCCACCATCTTGATAGAGTGAATTCTTTTGTTGTTTGCAATTATGACAGAAAGGTCTATCAATATTGGGAAGATCATCCTCAAGGAAATCCATGATTATGCTAGAAACAAGACTGGAAGCACTTACTTTCCATCATTGATAACTTCACTTTGCTTAAGGGCCTAAGTTAAAACAAAAGCAAACCTAAAAGGCCCATATGTTTAAGGTTGTATCACATCCAATGATCTTAAAATGTTAGTGGAGAATGTCCATGAGTTGAACCCATTTGAACCAAGTGAACCAACAGAAACAGAAACTGATGAGCCATTGAACAAATCTGAAACCGATGCTAACTCAGTTATTGAGATAGAAGAAGTAGAATCTGAGGAAGAACCGAACAATCCAGAATCGATAGAGGAATTGAAAGTTTCTGAACCAAGAGAAGAGTCGAATGCTGATGAGCCAGTTGAACCAAGTGTTGATCCTGACTTGACTATTCCTATACTCACTTCTTCAAACACTGTGAAGAAATCGGAATTGTCAATTATGATGGATATGATGAAATTTATGGATAACCAACAACATGCTTATTGGAAATATGCAAAGATTATAGATCATTCTGTAAGAAATAATTTTAAAAATATCTCTTACAATTTTTTTCTTGAGTTCCCAGATTATATCTTCGAGTCATGGAAGGAAGATGAGAATGCAAGCAAGGATGAAACATCAAAGGAGAAAGACGAGGAGGGTAAGTCAAATAAATAAAAGGGGGAATTTTTTGTCTTTAGTATTTATTTCCTTTTAGGTGTTTATTTTTGTTTTCTAGTTAGAATTTTTGCTTTCGCATAATAAAATAACAAGCATGAAAAGATAATCTCAATGCCTCTTCAATAGGAAAAGTGAGGTGATGTGGTATGAGAATGAACATTTCGAGGATTGGATTGTTGAGAAAGACTTGGTACTTAAACAGTCTTTACGACTAACCTTTCTTTTCTTGCAACCCTACATGGTGTTCAGTTTTCATTCATTACTTTGTTTTTGCAATGAGAACATTGCTTCTTTTTAAAGGGGGTAAGGCATTTTGCATGGATTTTTAAAGTATGTTTCAATCTTTTTACTTAAGTATGCTGAAGTAAATGAATATTCAGAGAGAATTTTTTTGTTCATAAGTGTGTTCAAATGCAAGCATGATTTCTGATTTTATTTAAGTTATTCTTATTGTAACACCCCTTACCCGTACCTGAGGCCGGGATAGGATACGAGGTATTACCGAATTTAAACATACACAATTTCATAAAATCGAGCCATAAAATTTCATTCAATTTAAAATGAATCAAACACAAGTACACTGTCCCTTATACGGGCCTACGAGGGCCAGAACATACACCAGAGGTGATTCAGGACTAAACCAAAAATTTCTGAAAATTTTACAACACTTAAGAACTTTTTCATGTTTGGAGAGTCACACGCCCATGTGGCTTGGGACACCCCCGTGTCCTCAACTCGGGTAACTCTTTTGTTATGACGTCATCAACAAATAAGGGTCACACAGCCAAGTCACTCACCGTGTGCTAGGCCGTGTCCTCCACACGGCCGTGTCCCTGCCTGTGTGGCCGAGAAAATGGCTATTTACCAAGCCATTTGTCACCCTTATTTGCACATACTAAAACACAACCACAATAGTACATTTCATTGCATAAATAAACTACCATCAGGCAATAGCATATCATTTTCACACCATCATCTATCATGCATTACAACATCATGCCTTACCAAACCACTTCATGCTAAATTCACACTCAAAAGGAATTAACATATGAATAAATTCATATCCCCTATATATATCAAGAAAATATAAATCACATCACAAAACATTGCCATATGTAAATGCATAATTATATGGGCTTACAACCAATTAGCCAATATAGCCAATTTGCACGGCTACAAATTACATCCAACCTTTAGCAGTCACAAGCCAATACATTTAACCAATTCATAATGACTCATACAGTAAATAACCAAGTCCCTATACATGCCATAAACTTAAAGGGGTTTGCATTCACTTATACCCAACATGATAGCTTAATAGTGTGATACCATCTCCGGCGATCTCAAACCCGAGCTACCTAAATTAACCTATAATAGATAGGAAAAGAAAGGGAGTAAGCTTTAAATATTAGTAAGTCCATATGAAAATAATAAGCATTTTATTAACCTGCTTCTACCAATTCTCACGACATGATCTCAATGTAATACAATCATATTTGCACTTCTTTTTTTTTTACTTATATTTATGACAAGCTGTCCACTTGAGTCATGGTCACTCAATTATTTATAACTTGAGCTACAAAATTCTAAATTAAGATCCGTTAAAAGAATTTGAAACTAGTCTCATATATCTTTTTACAAAGAAATTTTTAGAATTTAAGGATTAGTCCAGTTTATTATTCAAAGTTACCCCTATTCTACTGTTTGACAGCTTTGACCTTTCTTTACTAAAAATTAATTATATCTTAATACGGTATTTGAATGATGTTCCCATATATTTCTCTTGAAAATAGACTCATTAAGAATCTAGTCACCTAAATTATAACCCATAATTATTTTCGTACAATTTTTAGTGATTTTCCAAATTCAGAAAAGGGGAATCCGAAATCATTCTGACATTGTCTTACAAAAAGTCAAATATCTCATAATATGAAATTCTTTTACATTCAAAGTTTTTCTATGTAAGACTAGACTCAATAAGCTTTAATGTCATATTTTATTCAGTCTCTAATTCGATTTACACAATTTTTGGTGGATTTTCAAATTCAGACTATTGCTACGGTCCAAAACCGTTTTAGTGCAATATAATGATAACTATCATAAGTTCATTTCCAACTAATCATGAACTCACCATTTCATGGATTCCATGTTCAATTGCACAATTTAAGTTAGCATGATATTGCAACAAAATTCATAATCATAATTTATACATCTTAGCTCACCGAGGTCTCGACATTTCAAAATCTCAATAACCATAAGCTTAGCGAACATACCCGTACCCTTCAACATTTTTCACATATACATTCTTGTCTTTAACATACCCTTTTGGAACTACCATCAAATCATTCCCTTTCGGGACTACCATCAAATCATTCCATTTTGGGACTACCATCAAATCATTCTTTGAACTACCTATTGAACACTTGGAATAGTATTGGATACGCAGAAAACTTGCACATAAGTGCCACATATACATACGTAGCCAAAGCTACCTCATATCATGTAACGCTCGTCATCGAGCTACTCACGGGCCTGCTCACACAAACTGTCGATCAGGGCGTAACTACACGGGTTGCTCACACAAGCTGTTGGGCATCCAACACTCTCAGGACTACCCAGCCACTAGTAGGATGCACAAGACCAACACCCGGAACCAAATTACATGTCTCATGTACATCATGAACTCAGACCAACTCAATGAGCTCAGATGTCACATATATCATAAACTCAGACCAACTCTATGAGTTCAGATCATATAATTTTCTAGTAACTTGTCACTTGTATCCTAAACTATTCCTAAGGTTCAAACTGGATTCTTCCTCACATGCACATAACATCTCTATTGCACTTGCTCGTGATGTCATGGATAACAAACATAATATCATTCGTACTTTCATAACCACTATTAGGCATAACATACATAATGAAAATAAAATATTTATCACATAATATCAATACATCAAAATATGTTATGTTGTCACATTATTTACACATGTACTTACAATTCATGTAATATCAAGCATTAACATTCAAGTATAACATTGCATTATTATTATCGCACAAACTTACCTCGATACCAAAAATGGTGAAAAAATGATTTAACCGTCAAATACTTGTTTTTCCCCGATCTAAGTCTGAATCTCGTTTTCCTTGATCTATAATATCTCATTTAGCTTACTAATTAGTCACATTATTCATTGTGACCCAAAAATCATATTATGGAAAAATTATGTTTTTGCCCTTAAACTTTATCATATTTACATTTTTGCCCCTACGCTCGTAAAATGAAATTTATTCAATTTGTTTGTACTTTAAGCCTAGCCGATCATTTTCATAACTATAGCATCCCACATTTTTACTAAATCACACTTTTATAACAAATTTTATAACTTTTACAAATTAGTCCTTTTTAGCGTCTTCATCAAAAACTACTTAGTAAAAGTCGTTTAACACACAACAAACATTCATATTCCTCCCTTAAACATCAAAATACACACATGTTGCACATGGTTAAATTTTTAAACATCAACCCAAACTCAAATAAATGGTAGAAATAACTAGATCTTGTTACGAGTATTTTAGAAATGTAAAAATCATTAAAAACGGGTCAAGAACTGACTTACAATCGAGCTTGGAAGCTTGGAAAACCCTAGCCATGGTTTCTCCATGCAAGTTTCGGCCATAGCTTGAAGATGGACAAAAATTGGCTTTTAATTTTGTTTTTAATTCATTTTAATTACTAAATTACCAAAATGCCCCTAACATAAATATATTCTATTTCACCTATTTCATGTCCATTTTTTGTCCAACAAATTAACCAATGGTCTAATTACCATACAAGGACCTCCAATTTAAAATTTCATAACAATTGGACACCTCTAGCATATAGAACTCAAGTTTTGCACTTTTTAGAATTTAGTCCTTTTAACCAAATTGAGTGCTCGAACGTCAAAATTTTCAAATGAAATTTTCATTAAATCATCCCATGAAATTATAGATCATAAAAACATAATAAAAATAATTTTTCTTACATCGAATTTGTTGTCTCAAAACTACTATTGTAACGCCCCCATACCCGAGACCATCGCCGGAGTCGAGCTTGAGGGGTTACCGAACATAATTTATCAAATTAAGAACTTCAAATCATTTGTTTCTACATTCACAGCTTTCTAGCTACCCGCATCACAGTTACAAGAAAAATCATATCTTGAGTTACGAAACTCAAAATCAAGATCCGTAAATTTTACCTGAATCTAGACTCATATATCTATTTACTAATTTTTTTCTAGAATTTTTGGTTGGGCCAGTTAGTACAGTTTATTAATTAAAGTCTCCCCTGTTTCAGGGTTCGACTGCTCTGACCTCTGTGTATTACGAATCAGATATATCTCTATAAAGAATTTAAATGACTATGAAGTTTATTTCTCTTAAAAATATACTCAATAAGGAATTTGTACATATAAAGAACAACTTCTAATTATTTTTTTTAAAATTTATTATGAATTTTTAAAGTCAGAACAGGGGATTCAGAAATCACTCTGGCCCTGTTTCACAAAAGTTTAAATATCTCATAAATATAATTTATATGCCTGTTTTGTTCAATCCACATGAAAATAGACTCATTAAGCTTCAATTTCATAACTTACTCGTCATTTATTCCCATTTATACTATTTTTAGTGATTTTTCAAATTCATGTCATTGCTGCAGCAATATTCTGTTTTAAAGCAAGTTTCATCTTTCCATGAATTTTTATGAACTAGATAACCTATTAAACTTCCATGATATCAAACATGATCTAAATTAGCCATCACCATGACTTATCAATATCAAACATTTTCTCAACCAAACATGGCCATATCATAAAATTATTTACACAAAATAGGTATATTGCTATACATGCCATACTTAAGTAGTTGTACAAGCCATTTACCAAGATAAAAGTCCTTTGGATAGTGTGATCGAACTTTCGACCTGTCCCGATTCCTGAGCCGGCTTGTTCAAGACTACAGTGAATGAAAAGGAAAGAGTAAGCATACATGCTTAGTAAGTTCATATGCAAATAACAAGTAACATAGCAATACAATCATACCAAACAACCTTAACCTGGTATCACCAAAACATTTATCACATTTCTAAATATCATTCATCATCTTACGATCTTATCGTTGATGTATCTATTTCCAACCCGAGGGTTAAGAGCATACCTGTCCAGAGTGTCCATTTCACAACACTTACCCAAAACGTCACTTATATCTTAAGTGCTCTTCCATTAAACTAGAAATTTCACCCGTTGAACACATCGGAATATAACTCGGATACATGGATAATTTGCACATAAGTGCCACATATGTAATCAAGAAATCATGTAACCCGCCCCTAAGTGAACTCGGACTCAACTCAACGAGCTCAGCCGTTCGCATAAATAAATGAGCTCGGACTCAACTCAACGAGTTCGGATGCCTAGTTACATCTCATGAACTCGGACTCAACTCAACGAGTTCGAACATTTGCATCCATAAGTGAACTCGGACTCAACTCAACGAACTCGGATGCTCAACCATCCTAGTGACATGTCACTTGTATCCTAATCTATTCCTAAGGTTCAAACGGGCTTTTTCCCTCGATCTGACATTTGCCGTCTTCCATGGAATATCGGAATTGATACTTAGTAGCAATTCATATTTATCAAGTAGTAAACATAATTTGCATATTACTCAACATTAACCACAAAGCATAATATTTCACGATTAAAAATCAGCATATCATATAATTAACATCAATAACTTAAAAATAAGAATTATGCTACATTATTTACACATGAACTTACCTTGGTACCAAAATATAAAGATTTTGCAATTTAGTCCACAATCTTTTCTTTTCCTCGATCGCGACTTGAATCTCGTTTCTCTTGATCTATAATACCAAATTAATCTTATTTAATACATACATTCATCAAAATAGCATTTAATACGAACTTTGAAAAAATTACACTTTTGCCCCTAAACTTTTGCATAATTACACTTTTGCCCCTAGGCTCGGGAATTAAACTTTATTCCTTATTCTTATGTTTTATAACATGCTGATCACTTTTCCCTTCTATGGCAACATCAAATTCTCACTCTAACATATACTTGTGACTATTAGGTATTTTTGCCGATTTAGCCCTTTTACTCGTTTTCACTCAAAACCGAGTAGCACAAGTTGTCTAACATAATTTAAAATCCCATATTCTATCATAAAACATCAAAATACACAAATTTCACCTATGGGTATTTTTCCAAATATAAACCCTAGGTTGAATTATTGCTAGCATAAGCTTAATCGAGCTTCCGAGATTCAAAAAACGTAAAGAACATTAAAAACGGGGCTTGGAGTCACTTACTATGGAGCTTGAAAGTTGAAGAAACCCTAGATATGGAGAGAGGGAGAATTCGGCAGCAACTAAGGAGGATGATGACCAATTTTGTGTTATTTTTCCCATTTTATTTCATTTAATATCCAAATGACCAAAATGCCCCTCCTTACTAAACTTTCAAAATTCCTTCCATGTCCTAATTTTGTCCATGAACTTAAAATTGGTTAAATTTCTATTTAAGACCTCCTAATTAATATTTCAATGCAATTTCATACTAAAAACTTCTAGAATGCAAATTTTGCAACTTATTCGATTTAGTCCCTACTTTCAATTTAAGCACTTTAGGCATAGAATTTCATCACAAAATTTTCACACAATCATGCAATCATATCATAATCATCAAAATAATTATAAAATAATTATTTCTATCTCGGATTTGTGGTCACAAAACCACTATTTCGATTAAGCCCTAATTGAGGATCTTACAACTGTTCCGACTAAACCCTAAATCTAGATGTTACAACTCTCCCCCTTTAGGGATTTTCGCCTTGAAAATCTTACCAGAAGAAGTTGCTTTCAACTTTCATGAAACACTTTCACTAAATTATTAGAATCACGAATCGATTTAACTTCGTATATCTCTTTTCATTAACCTTTGAACTTTAGCACACAATGTCAGAGTATATCGTCAAAAATCTGAGTTACTCTCTTAGACTCACCATCAATCTACAGTTGTATTACAATGGCAAGATACAACTGTGTACTCATAGTTTCCTGTAACTTTTTCCATAATTGGGATATAGCCCTCAGATCTCAATCCGAAAAAAATGGAGATTGATACTTCGCATAATCGAATAATCCTAGAAACATCTTACTCGACTGGTTTGTTAAACAAGAAATCTATACACGAACGATCAATCAAAATATGATAATATCTTCCTTTTCGGAGATAAAGATAATTCAGATACAAAATCTATAGTGTTTCCATTTCATTTTCATCTTAGAATCATCACTGATTGTAATAGTCCTAAATACTCTTGAAGTTTGGCTTTTACCTGTTGACAAATCGACATTTGAATACAGATACAAAATATCATGTAACATCCACAATCACTAGCACATCTACTCTATATAACTGCACATTTTATTACTCTTGGATGAATAGACTAGCTACTATTGAGCCTCGTACAAAACTTCTGCATAAATTTTGGATTCATCAATATGCAAATTCTATCTCGAAATAACAATAATAACAGGAACCATGTCTGACCTAACATTCAACATCAGAAGTAAACTCACTCGGAATCCATTTAAATTATAATTCACTATCACATTTCCAAGCTTTTTAGTTTCACAAAAAAAAAAACCTCGCTTTAAAATTTAATATAGCTACAATTAGAACATTATCAAATAAGATTAATCAAGTAACTAGTACTCACAAAAATAAACAAATATTTTCCATCCAGGTATCTGTAACTATAACTGTTTTCTCATGATTGATCGATAATTTCCCGAAATCTTTCAACATCTCAAGTCATCAACACTGTCTTAAACTTAGATTTTTTTTTGTGCCAACAGATACATTAAACTCTTAAGAATAAGAAACATGTAACAATCTTCGTTGAACAAACAATGCCGTCAAATTCTCAATACAAGCATAGTAGTGACCATCTCTAAATCACTAGTCGAATAGTTCCTTTTTAATGTGGCATTAACCATCTAAAATCTGAAACCATCACTTTACTTTCTAGTAGTAAAACACATACCAATCCATTCGATAGTGCATCACCGAAATTCATAAATTCAATTGACCAGTTCACTCTGATAAAACAACTGAGTTAATTTCAACTGTCAAATAATAACATACCAAAGTTCTCTTTTCTTCACGTTGATAAAGCAACTCAAACACACAGTCTTTCAAATTTCTCTTAACATGCTAATCAAAGGTCTAGCAACCATATTAACTCAAGTAAACAGAATATCTGATTTAATTCTTTGACTTTAATTAGACTTAACTGAGGGAAGGGATCCATCATATAATTTTGAGCTTGTGCTCTCATTGTTTATACCTTTGCCAGAGACAATTCCTTCCATGAAAATTAGAGAAATCCAGACACTAGAATCAGCCCATTCCTATTGTCAAATCCAGGAATATAATCATAATAAACATATTCATCACAAACTAAAGAACATACTTTAAAGATGAGCCATGCCCAAAAATTTACACAATAAAGAGGATAAGAAAACCCAAATATGATATCATAATAGAAATCTGAAAACATAATGCATAAGGAAATAATTATAAAGATTAGGATGATCCCCCAGAGAAAACTAGAAGAAAAACACTGCTTACCAGCTCTGGACTTCCTTTGTAATAGAGATAATATATTTTTCGTATATACACATAAGACAAAGCAACATCCAGTAGAAATAGAATAATAACCTCACATAAATTTTCACCATCGTCTTTACCCCAACATATTAGAATAGAATCCTAGAGAGATAAGAAAATGTCGATTGTAATTCAAATAGACTCATAGTAACGTAGAGTTAGCCAAAATTGTTCACAACATAAGAACTTTATCAGAAAATGAGCAATCACACACATATCTTTGATGAAAAAAGAATTTATAGAATACCCAAAAAAGATTGTCATATTCATTTCAACTGGAACTATCGCACACAGACATCTTTACTACTCAATTATCATTTCTCTGACTAATTCTGTCATTAATAGCCTCGTATTATTCCATTCACTAATGAAAACCAATTCAGGAAAAATTTTAGCATACTCATACTTTAGACATCATATATGAATAAGTCGATTACCCGAGATTAACTTTTTGTTTAACCATGATATTGCATAATTCATATGATCTTTAAAACAAGCTGACATCTCTTACAGAACTGTATTCACTTGCCAAACTATTCCTGACTCCGTATGCTTTACTAATTATTTCACTACCAAACTCTTTAGTTTCCCTCTTATGAATTTATTTAATGTAATTCTCGAGAATCTTCATCATAAAGCAACACTGCTAAGGGAATAAGGTCGTGAAGCCTCTCACTTGACTCTCATAAATACACACATATGACTTTGCATTCATCATTAACATAACATCATCCTAATCATATAATTCACCTTAGGTAAATTAACATTCGTATTTATGTTACACGAACTTACCGGTTGCATTTATTCAGACAATTGCACATAAACACACATTTCATCAATTTTGAGTAACTCTATTTATGATTTTCACTTAATCAAGCTTGCTGAGCACACAACATCATATGAATGCTAAACAAACATGGATGGACATTGCATCATATGAGCTTCCATTTCATTTCACATTTCAACATTTCTCAACTTAGGGTTATCCCATTTCATACTTTATCACATACATATCATGAACTTCTATTCATACCTTCCCAGATTTTAACACATCGTAAACACATTTCAATCATCTCAATATCATTTTCAGCATTATCGAAAATAACTCAGTTGGAAGTCATATCTGTCTTAACAAAACAATTTCGCTACAGTCGGGAGATATCACACTATCACGAGTAGTAATATGGCATGTATAGCTAGACTCACAAACACTAGGTTAGTTCAAGAATCGACTAAACTATAGCTCTAATACCACTAAATGTAACATCCCTTACCCGTACCCGAGGCCAGGATAAGGTATGAGGCATTACCGAACTTCAACATACACAATTTCATAAAATAAGCCCATAAAATTTCATTCAATTTAAAATGAATCAAACACATGTACATTGTCCCATATATTGGCCTACGAGGGCCAAAACATACACCGGAGGTGATTCTGGACTAAACTGAAAATTTTTGAAAGTTTTACAACACTTAATAAATTTTCCATGATTGGAGTGTCACACGCCCATGTGGCTTGGGACACACACATGTCCTTAGCCCGTGTAACTCTCTATTTATGACGTCATCAACAAATAAGGATCACACGACTAAGTCACTCGCCCGTGTGCTTGGCCGTGTCCTCCACACAGCTGAGACACATGGCCTTGTCTCTACCCGTGTGGCCGAGAAAATGGCTATTTACCAAGCCATTTGTCACCCTTATTTGCACACACTTAAACACAACTACAATAATACATACATTTCATGGCATAAATAAACAATCATCAGGCAATAGCATATCATTTTCACACCATCATCTATCATGCATTATAACATCATGCCTTACTAAATCACTTCATGCTAAATTCAAACTCAAAAGGCATTAACATATGAATAAATTCATATCTGTTATATATATATCAAGCAAATATAAATCACATCACAAAACATTGCCATACGCACATGCATAGTTATATGGGCTTACAACCAATTAGCCAATATAGCCAATTTGCATGGCTACAAATTACATCCAACTTTTAGCCTTCAAAAGCCAATACATTTAACCTATTAATAATGACTCATACAGCAAATAACCAAGTCCCTATACATGCCATAAACTTAAAGGGGTTTACATTCACTTACACCCAACATGATAGCTTGATAGTGTATAGAATCTCTGGCGATCTCCAACCCGAGCTAGCTAAATTAACCTATAAGAGATGGGAAAATAAGGGGAGTAAGCTTTAAAGCTTAGTAAGTCTGTATGAAAATAATAAGCATTTTATTAACATGCTTCTACCAATTCTCACAACATGATCTCAAGGTAATACAATCATATTTGCACTTTTTTTTACTTATATTCACGACAAGCTGTCCACTCGAGTCATGGTCACTCAATTATTTATAACTTGAGCTACAAAATTCTAAATTAAGATCTGTTAAAAGAATTTAAAACTAGACTCATATATCTTTCTACCATGAAATTTTAAAAATTTAAGGATTAGTCAATAAGTAAATTTTGTTCTTCAGAATTACCCTTGTTCTGCTGTTTGACATCTTTGACCTTTCTTTACTAAAAATTAATTATATCTTAATACGGGATTCGGATGATGTTCCAATCTATTTCTCTTGAAAATAGACTCATAGGAATAAATTCTAACCCGTAATTATTTTTGTACAATTTTTAATGATTTTCCAAATTCAGAATAGGGGAATCTGAAATCATTCTAACCTTGTCTTACGAAAATTCAAATATCTCATAATATGATATTCTTTTACATACAAAGTTTTTCTATGTAAGACTAGACTCAATAAGCTTTAATTTCATATTTTATTCAGTCTCTAATTCGATTTACACAATTTTTGGTGGATTTTCAAATTCAGACTATTGTTGCTGCCCAAAACCGTTTTAGTGCAATATAATGATAACTATCATAAGTTTATTTCCAACTAATCATGTATTGCAACAATTTAAATTATCATGATATTGCAACAAAATTCATAATCATAATTTATACATCTTAGATCAACGAGGTCTCAACATTTCAAAATCTCAATAACCATAAGCTTAGCGTACATACTTGTACCCTTTCAACAATTTTCACATATTCATTCTTGTCCTTGACATACCCTTTTCGGACTATCATCAAATCATTCTTTAAACTACCCGTTGAACACTTGGAATATTATTGGATATGCGAAAAACTTGCACATAAGTGCCACACATACATACGTAGCCAAAGCTACCTCATATCATGTAACACTCGTCATCGAGCTACTCACAGGCCTGCTCATACAAGCAGTTGATCAGGGCGTAACTACACGGGCTGCTCACACACGCTGTTGGGCATCCGACACTCTCAGGACTACCAACCACCGGTAGGACGCACAAGACCAGCACCCGAAAACAAATTACATGTGTCACGTACATCATGAACTCAGACCAACTCAATGAGCTCAGATGTCACATATATCATGAACTCAAACCAACTCAATGAGTTCAGATTATATAATTTTCTAGTGACATGCCACTTGTATCCTAAACTATTCCTAAAGTTCAAACGGGATTCTTCCTCACATGCACATAACATCTCTATTACACTTGCTAGTGATGTCTTGGATAACGAACATAGTATCATTCATACTTTCATAACCACCATTAGGCATAACATATATAATGAAAATAAAATATTTATCACATAATATCAATACATTAAAATATGTTATATTGTCACATTATTTACACATGTACTTACAATTCATGTAATATCAAGCATTAACATTCAAGTATAACATTTCATTATTATTATCGCACGAAGTTACCTCGATACCAAAAATGGTGAAAAAAGGACTTAATCGTCAAATACTTGTTTTTCCTCGATCTAAGTCTGAATCTCGTTTTCCTTGATCTATAACATCACATTTGGCTTACTAATTAATCACATTATTCATTGTGACCCAAAAATCATATTATGGCAAAATTACATTTTTTCCCCCTAAACTCTGTCATATTTACACTTTTACCCCTAAGCTTATAAAATGAAATTTATTCAATTTGTTTGTACTTTAAGCCTAGCCGAATCATTTTCATAACTATAGCAGCCCACAATTTCCACTAAATCACACTTTTATGAAAAATTTTATAACTTTTACAAATTAGTCCTTTTTAGCGTTTTCATTGAAAACTACTTAGTAAAAGTCGTTTAACACACAACAAACATTCATATTCCTCCCTTAAACATCAAAATACATACATGTAGCACATGGTTAAATTTTTAAACATCAACCCTAGCTCAAATAAATAGTAGAAATAGCTAGATCCTTTTACAAGAATTTAAAAAATGTAAAAATCATTAAAAACGGGGCAAGAACGGACTTACAATCGAGCTTGGAAGCTTGAAAAACCCTATCCATGGTTTCTCCATGCAAGTTTCGGCCGTAGCTTGCAGATGGACAAAAATTGGCTTTTAATTTTGTTTTTAATTCATTTTAATTACTAAATGACCAAAATGCCCCTAACTTAAAAATATTATATTTCACCTATTTCATGTCAATTTTTGTCCAAAAAATTAACCAATGGTCTAGTTACCATATAAGGACCTCCAATTTAAAATTTCATAACAATTGGACACCTCTAGCATATAGAACTCAAGTTTTGCACTTTTTACAATTTAGTCGTTTTGACCAAATTGAGTGCCCAAACGTTAAAATTTTCAAATGAAATTTTCACAAAACCATCCCATGAAATTATAGACAAAACAATATAATAAAAATAAATTTTATTACGTCAAATTATGGTCTCGATACCATTGTTCTGACTAGACCCTAAATTGGGATGTTACACTTATGTTACCTTGAGTGATGGAATGCTTGTATGTTCTTTAGATTTACGTAGTATTTGCCATGAAAAATTGATTTCTTTAGGTATAGACATGCGTGAAGGTTTAATTCTTTAGAATTGACTTAGTAACATTCTTCAGGTCAAATCCTAGAAGGTATAAGAATATAATATGTTATAAGCACACTTTCTTTGGATCATTTAAGCCTTTCAAGCTGACCTTATTAAATTAACCCTTGAAACTTAATTTTTTTAGCTTAATGGTCTATTTATTGCAAATCACCTACATCATAAGTCGTATTATTATCTTTTTTATTTTATGTTATTCTTTGCACCTATCTTAATTGAATTTGTCTTGGTGATCAAAGTTTGAGAAAAACTACAAAAGATGTACATGCTCTTCACATTTTTTTTGAAAAAAAGAACAAAGGTAAGTTTCTTCAAAAGAATAAAAAGAAAATAAAATTTTGCCCAGAGTCTAAAAAGTAAAGGTTGAGCATGAGTTCGAAATAAGTTTGGGGGTGTTCCAAAGACCCAATTGTACGAAGTTGTGGCACAAAAGGATCCAAGACAAAGTTAGGGTTAAGATGATTGAACCTAAAAATTCATTTCTCTTTATCCTTACCTTTAGCCTAGCCCCATTAAAACCTAATAAAAGACCTATTGATTTGATGATTATACTGACTACATTAGTGGAGAGGAATTGCTAAGTTCAACATATGAAGACCACTAATTAAACCTTGTGATTGCTATATTTAGTTGATAAGGAAAGCATATTGATTGGTAAATATTATATATGATTTAAAAATGCATACATACTATGACTCATGTTGACATTATGATATATTTCATATAAATTTTGGAAATAATATTTACATTCAAGCTATTTATTAATAAAAAGAATTTTTTAGCATGATTTTGTTGATGCATGATTATGTGCGAAGACTGATGTTGCTTTATCACTTTGCAAAAATTGCCTTAGCAAAAAGTTGTGTTGTGCATGAACATTACACGGGACAAGCAATGCTTTAAGTTTGAGGGTGTGTAAACTCGAAATTATATATGATTTTTCTATATATTTTTACCACCTTTTTAATTAATAAATATGTTAATCTTGCGTAATTGTAATTAAAATAAGTGAATTTTACTTAAATATTAATATTAGCATTAATTTATAAAGTATGTGAAATTACGCTTAATTACATTATTTTTGTACATATTTTATATTATTTCATGTTAATTGATTAATATGTGATTTTTCACTATATAGGAGGACCATTGAAGATGTGATTAAATATGAATGAAACATGGTCATGCACAAATCAATCCATGTGGACGGCAAGACCATGCAAACTGGGTCATGAGGTTGATAAATTGACCTAGTAAAAGATGTACTAAAAGATGGATATGTCTAATTAATTACTGGACTAGGAAACCGTCCAACAATGGGGAATTAAAGCCCAGTTTCGGCATAAGTATATGGCTGCACAAATACAAGCTTTGGAGTATTTAATTGAAGGTCTTTACAGTTGAAAAATAATTAGAAATCAACCTAACAACTTTGTTGTTGAAACCGTCCACCCTATGGCTATTAATAGCCTTCGTTTGAATTCAAAATAAAAAGACTAAGCCATCCCCTTTTCCATGAATTGTGGCTGGCCATATGTGAAAGAAAAGGAAGGAATTTAAATTCTATTTTTAGCAAACTCTACCCCTTACCTTCACCTATAAATACCATACAAATCCCACTTCTCAATTCATCCCTCATCCCTCAACACTCATCTCTCATTCACCATTCTATCTCATTTCCATTTTCCTTTCCCTTGCATATCCACCATGTCTCTTTCTATCCTTTAGCCAACACAAGCTCTGTCAAAAGCATTCTTTAGCTGACCACCTTGAAACCCTTAGGAAAGAAGCATGGATCAAAATAGACGAACACATCAGTTAGAATAGATCTAAAAGGCTTCTAACCTAAATAGATTTTACTCTTTCCCCTGGTTATTTATTTTAATGATGTTTGCTTTGAGTTTATTGTTTTTGACATCAACTATGGTATTTTAAATCTATTTGCTAGGATGATTATGTTAATTCAATAAGATTTATTTTATTCATGTTTAATATGTTTAGGCCTCAGTCGATCATGTTTTCAATTAATATCATGATGCATTTCATTCATACGTGATTGGGTGCATTCAAATTAGCTGAGCGATCCTAACCAGACGACGGCTAGTAGATTGAAAACTGCAATGCTTGATTTAGATCATTAAAACCAACTAAGTTGAGGTTCATAATATCTTTAGTTGACTCTATTATCTTGCATAGTTTTTAGGTTTATGTGATTAAACTGTTGCAAACGTAAATGTCCCTGTAACCTCGCATAAATGCTAAGAAACCCTTAGTCTAATATGATCAGTAAAATGCATATTTCACTAAGTAAAAGATTTGAGAGGACTTAATTTGGTTTCCCAACTCATGAAAGATTGAATTGCCATGAAATGTTTTCCGAACATTGTTAAGCATGATGAAAATGAATTGAGTTTATTAATATAATTATCCTAGCCCATTTAATGTTGATTGTTTTTGTTGCTGAAGCCATCCATTCATTCATTCATACATCTAGATAAGTTGCATTTAGATTAAAGATTTCATTAGGGATCAATCTTTGCATCTAGTTAATTTCACTTAGCCTAAATATCACCATGCAAATTATTGTGTTTTTATACCAAATTGTGAATTCATAATTTTACAAATAATCCATTAACATGCACAGCCCCTATGGAGATGATAATTTATTTTTACTTACTTATTACTTGAACGACTGTGTACACTTGGAAAAACCATGTTACAAAAAGCTCGATATTAAGTGCCTTAAGTCTTAAAGCAATATGGGACATCTCCATTATGTACTCCCTCACGTTTCCTTGACCCTTATACTTCAGAGACGTCAAAGGAGTCAGAACTGTGTTATCTCAACCTTATTATTTTTAGCAAAGCGTTTCTCAATTTCGTCAAAAAAACCCTTGGCTCGAGTAATCTCTTCAGATTCTGTGCCCGTAAAGGCTTCTGGAATGATGTGCTTCATGATCATTAGACTCATACAGTTTGAACTATCCCACCTCTCAAAATACCTTTTAACATTAGGGGTGTTTGCTCAATGAAAGGTGTAGGTTATTCTTCTCTTAGTGCAAAGTCTATGTCCATACAGTTAAGCACTATAGGTAAGTGTCTTTTCCATTCCTTGAAATTGGTCCCATTAAGAATGGGTATAAAATTGATATTAGTAGATATTGTGGCAGCAGAATATGAACTAGTTGAATATAGAATAAAAAATAAATAAAAACAAGCTCACATCAATTCATAAGTAAACAATAAATTCAAGATAATGGTTAATTACATCTCTAGATACCAAACAAAACATTAATATCAAGTCTTTGGACAATAATATTAACAGTAAGCAATACTCTTGTTGTAGCAATCAAATATTGACAATAAATTATGTCAAACAATGAATCAATCTTTAGACTAACTTATTGCTTACATAAAGTACCTTATAATTCTCACACGTTTATCACCACAAATGTCGTTGAAATTCTGCCAAATATTAACTTACCTTTGGGCCAATTAGTAAACACATGAATCATAAAAACATATAATCATCTTGATGTTTTAAATAAACTAATCTATGCAAAAGAGGTCACTTTGGTGGCATTTTGTTTCAACTAATCTATTTAAAATATTAGACATCCTTAATTAAAACCCAAAACTAAAATCTGGATTTATTTGTTTCAAAATGTTTCTTTTAATTTCATCTTTCAATCAAATTAAAAGATAATAGTATATATATGTATATATATTTATCCCAAAAAAGCATACAATGATGTTGGCAAATATAATAATAGTTGAATAAAAAAAACTCACATAATACTTCAAATTTAAATCAAAATATTTTGAATAAAAGTAAAGTCCATATTAAGATATCAAACACTCCATTAATATTTCATATTTGGGAAAAAATATTAACGTGTAAGTGATATCTTATTGTAGTAATCAAAGACTGACAATAAAAACATGTCGAACAATAAATCTTCCTTTGGGTTGAATTATTACTCACATGTAAAAGCGAATAATCGTCACATGTTTATTACCACAGTTGCATATGTAATTTTGTTAAATATTAACCTTCCTTTGGGCCGATCAATACTAACTTAACTTAAGTTACATGCACACAATATTTTATCCTTTAAAATAAAATAATTTTTCAGAACAGATGTCACTTTGGCGACTTATTACTTCGATTAAGTTATTTTTAAACTACATATTAACATATCGATATTCAAATTTAAAATTTACCCAATAGTCAAAAGTCAAAACTAATTTTTTTCATTGCACTAAAATTTCTGAAATAACATAAAATAAAGTTGTCTAAATACTGCAATAAAAGAAGCAAAAACCTTAATTTTCGATTGGTTTTTTTTCCAAAACCATATATGTCAAAACCAAACAAAAATAATGTAGTGATTTAAGGCCAAATAATTAACTAGCACATGTATTCATAATTTTGGCATAGACAAAACACCAAAACAAGTCATGCATATGTGTATTCAAAATCATATAGAAAAATTTACCCTGCATATATCATGTAAATCCAAACTTGTATTTGTGATTAAACAGAAATTCACATGAATACTTGAAAAATATTTTCAAGTCAATAAATCTCAAAAACAAAATCATAATAGTTGACATATCTCATCTTTCATATCTTAAATCATATTATCATGTAAGACTTGTTTTATTCCAAAATTCAACAGATCCTTTTTCATAATTTTTTGGACTTACAGCTATTATTTATGATGTTTGGACTTTTTCTAAATAAAATGATATTACATTTTACAATGGAATGTTTAGTCAATTGACCTTTACTTTTATGTCTTATAGAAAAGCCAAAATAAATATTTAACACTAGATGGAAAGCGAATGAAAAGTTCGGCCAAAGAGCTTACGTTTAAAAGCTTCCACGACTAGCTGTTGAGAAGAGACGCATCAAACAAAATATGGACAGATTTATTACTTTGTATAACATTAAATTAATTATATAGATTTAAATAATATACTTTATGTCAACAATTTTTTAAGCTAGTGGTAAGATTCTTATATTCCACAATAAGATTTTGAGTTCAATATCTAATGCATATATTGTAATTATAAAAAAAAAATTCTCTTCAAAATAAATAAAAATATTATAATAATTATTGAATATTGATAAATTAATTCATCGTACACACAAAAATAGTATAAACTTAATATTATCATTGCCATGATAACAAATAATTGAAATAAATTACATGAAAATGGAATTGAAGGCCTCCAAATGATGAGGCTCGGAAGAAATAAAAAAGTCGACCATAACAGGGTCGACCTTATACATATTTATATGTTATAGTACTGGCGATAAGGGATATAAAATGTTGATTGTGGACATGAGTTTTTACTGATATTAAATATTAGATGTCCCTATCCCTCTTGCACTCGGGATGTATGGTGGGGAATCTGACCCTATCACTACAATAGTTGTAGATGGTGAACTTGTTGCGAACCCAGGCGAGCCTCCTCCATTGATAAGAATCAAGGTCCTGGAACTCCTTTTGATCCCACCACCGCTTCCCCTGGGTGGCACAGAACTTGGCTTCCACCGACGATTCGCACCCGTCAATGTGGAAGCCCTTGTAGGAAGCTATAAATGGGGCTTTGGACCAATTGGTCTTCTCCAGTCCACCCCTAGTGGCCCAGTCATCCGCATTCCACAGGCTCGAGTATATCTTCATTGGCTGGTTGAATGGGAATCTCACTCCCAAATCTTTGCAGTTCTTGAACACTCTTATTGGTACGTCGTCGACAAAGAATCTGTCCACACGTATTGAAATATTAGTTTAGAAATGATTTTAAAAAATTACTTTCAAGTTGAAAGCTTTGTCGAGTCCCATTAAAGGTCATAGAAGTATGTCAACCACTCTAAAGTATTTAATGATAACCAAAGATAAAAAAAAAACACCCTGAAAGATCACCAAAAGTTGAAATTAGATGAGTAAGAAATGAGAGACTAACACAATCTGATAGGAGTTCCAGAGCACAGAGTAGGAACGGTAGGCTGTTGCTGGGTCAAACCAAAGATAAATCCTCTGTTCTCTGTCACCCTTTCCTCCAGTGAACACATTTGTCTGTAAAATGTATGGCTGGCCCGTTCTGTTCCCCAAGAACTCAAAATCTATCTCGTCATGCTCCGAATTTTGAGAAGATAACTGCAATGCAAGAGATCAATTAAACAAATTTTAAGCTTTACTTGTTGGGAGTTAGGTTGTATCGATCCAGCAATGGGGCAACAATTATACTCACATAGAAGGCAGTAACAGTTCCAGCAGAGTCTCCAGGAACTAGCTTTATTTGCATATTAAAATGTCCGAACAAGTAGGATCCTTTTGACTGGAAACCAGTACCAGTATATTTGTCAAGGTAAAGCTCAATCTCGGAGCCTCCATTGTAGTACTTAATGTGATCAAAAGCCCATGTAGGCACATAGTTCCTCCCGAATGGAACTGCTATTGGCCTTCTAGGTGGAGTTGCCAGTGTTCCAGAGGCCATAAACAAAAAACCCAGCAAAAGAATCCAAAATGGTGAAGACATGCTTCTGCACAACATCAATCTAACATTTAGATAAAACCAATATAAAACAGAAAAAAAGACAGAAAAAAGAACTTGGAGGTCTTGCATACCCAAATAAACGAGGGAAGTAATGAGATGATTTAAGTTGAAGTATGAGGAAATTAAGCCAGGGGTAAGGCTTTATATAGCCTTTGATTTCAATGATTGTGGTTGTTCTTGTATTATAATTGAAATGGCAATACATATACAACTAATATAATACAATATATTTATTTTGTATGAAAAACAAAACATAATAGGTAATAATTTGAATATATATTATATTATTTATATTATAATATTAAGTAATAGTTTGGTTGGCATCATAATTGTTATAATATTTTAAGATATGTGAGTTTAAATACGTTTTTTAATATTCTCTTTATTTTTAATAATAATAAATTATAAACTTATTTAAGAATTACGTTAAATATATTATATATTAATTATAATTTAATTTCACAATTACTAAGCTGATTAACCAGTCAAACTATTCACTTAAATCGATTTTAAATTAATATAATAAGATTTTATAAGTTAAATTAATATAATTAATATTAAAATTTTAAATTATTCACCCTAACATATGCATATGGCCATGCATTTGTGTGAGTTATAGGCGTCGAATCAAGTCGGGCTTCAGTTACATGAAATTGTTGGTGGTTGATAGGGCAAGGCCATGTTGGTGTATCTTTAACTGTATTAAATCGAGCATATCAGCCTCTTTCCTCTTAGTTGTATCTATCTTATTTAATTATTATAAAATATTTTTGATAAATATTTAATTATCTAGATTACATAGTGAATTTTCTATTATATCGCATCCGAAACCTTCATTAAACTAATATTAGTTTCTATCTTATCCTGATCTTGCTTGCTAGTTTTTCAATTTCTATTTTTGTAACTATATATGAAAAGGTTGGAATAATTTGGGCACTTGTTCGGAAATATAAAAGTTGAGTAGTCTTAGTCCTACTGAGTCTTTTATAACATCTGTGTTAGGCTTATTAATTGCGCATAGATGATTGGATCATTAAAGATATACATGGCTCATTCCAAAAAGCTAGTAAAAATAATAAAATAAATTTGTTGCCATAAGTGAATTCGATAACTCTTTCATCCATATTTAAAGGGTTTATTCTAAATAGAATTGTTTATGGGTCAAGCCAGATTTGAATCGAGTCCTAATAAAATTTTAGATTTGAATGTTGGATTCAACTCGGCCCGAAAAAAGAATTTAAATTTTTGTTTAAGCCTAGTTCGGATAAAAAATACTAAAAACAAGATCCGGCCTAACTCGTATTAATTTTTTTATTTTTATACAATCTTATTTTTAAAAAATATGATACATCAAATACATTAAAAATATTAAAATAAATGTTTCCTAACAAATTGAAAATAAATTAAAAAATATTTATAGTTATATAACATTAAGATAAGTGCAACTTGACAAGCAAATGCCTCTAAAATAGTAGCAAAATTAACAATAAAACAAGTGTTATGCAATATCCAAACATTAACTACAAAATAGTAGCAACATAATAGTTAAATGGTAGAAAAACAGTGAGAAAAAGTGGGAAACTAACAGTAAAACATGGAAAAACAACAGCAAAAGTAGCAAGGGATATTTTTATTGAAAATTCGGGTTGTACCGAGCTCAGGCCAAAAAAACCTTACCCAAGGCCCAACCCAATTTTCTAAACGGGCCTTTTTATTGCCTAAGCCCAATTTTTGGGCCTATATTTTTGCACAATTCCCAGCTTAGATACAACTCGACTTTGGCATGTACTTGTAACATCCTGAATTAGGGTTTAGTCAAAACTGTGGTTTTGAGACCACAAATCCAAAGTAGAAATAATTATTTTATGATTATTTGATGATCCATGATATGATTGCATGTTTGTGTGAAATTTTCATAAAGAAATTTTATGCCTAAAGTGTCCAATTTGAAGTTAGGGACTAAATTGAATAAGTTGTAAAACTTGAGTTCTAGAATTGTTTAGCATGAAATTGATATGGATTATTAATTAGAGGTCCTTAAATAGAAATTTGACCAAGTTTTGAAATTTTGGACAAAAATGGGCATGAATAGGAAAAGTTTGAAAGAAAAGCCTTAAAGGTATTTTGGTCATTTAGTAATTAAAAGAATAAAAAGGGAAAAAGAAGCAAAATTCATGTCCATCTTCTTCCCTAAGTGCCGAAATTTAGGTGGTCTCCATAGCTAGGGTTTTTCAACTTTTCAGGCTTGATTGTAAGTACCTCCAAACAAGTTTTTAATGTTCTTTACATTTTTGAAATCCTTGAAGCATGATCTATCCATTTCTACCTTTATTTTGAAGTAGGGTTTATGTTCAAAAATTTACCCATGTATGACATGCATGTATTTTGATGTTGAATGGCAGAATATGAAAGTTTGATGTGTGATAAACATCTTTTACAAAGTGATTTTTGCATGAAAACACTTAAAAATGACCTATTTCTAAAAGTTGTAAAATGGGTAATAAATATGTGACATAAAGAAAAATGTGGGTTGCTAGGAGTAGGAATATGAATCGTCTAAGCTTGGATAACAAAGAAAATGCATGCATTTTGTTTTACAAGCCTAATGACCAATTTATAAATAAGTGAAAAGTTCGGGGTAAAAAGGTATTTCACTAAATTATGTGTTATGGGTCGATTCAAACAATGTATGTATTAAACAAGTTAAATTTGGCATTATAGATCAAGAAAAAAGTGATTCGGGTCTTGATCGGGGGAAAAATAAGGTTTACAAAGAATAGGCTCGTTTTCATCATTTTGTACCGAGGTAAGTTCATAAAGAAATAATGTGATGTTATGTTATATTTTCGATGCTTGAGTATTATGTGAATTCAAATTCTTTGATGCTATTATGAGTTATGTTTTGATTGCTCCATGAGTAAGTGATTGGTATTATGGATATTGAGATTACTACGAGCAAGCTTGACAGATATGTGGTAGCAAAGAATCCTGTTTGAACCTTAGGAATAGTTTAGGTTACAAGTGACATGTCACTAGGAACCATGTGATTTAAGAACTCATGAGATATGTGATATATGTTTATGTGGTTCTGGGTGCTGGTCTTGTACGTCCTACCGGTGGCTGGGTAGTCCGGCCTTTGTTGTAGATACCTGACAGCTTGTGTGAGCAGCCCGTTTAGCTATGTCCTGACTGAAAACTTATGTGAGTAAACCCGTGAGTAGCTCGAGAATGAGCTTTTATGTGTTATGTTATATGAGGTAGCTTTAGCTACGTATGTGGCATTTATGTGTGAGCCTTCCGTGTATCCAATAGTATTCTGAGTGTTCAACGAGTAAATTATCGAGTAACTTGACAGAAGAACAATTGGGTAAGTCAATGAGAAGAATGAGTAAGAAATAATGTTATGAATTGATATAGTTATGTATACCGAACTCATGAGTAATGCCTTGGTATGTGATGAACTTATGACAAGGTTGTTTATGTGATGAGTAAGTTTAAGTAATTTGATGAAATAGAAATTTATGTTCATTATGTTAAATGTATGTTAAATACTTGTTTAGATAACATGTTATTTGCATATGAACTTACTATGCTTTAGTGCTTACCCCCTTCCTTTCCATCTTTTATAGTGTCGCCAAGCTAGCTCAGGGATCGAGGGACGTCGGAGACTCGATCACACTATCAATTGGATATTTGGGTATAGTTAGTCTCAACATTTTGAGTATGGCATGTATAGAGGACTTGTTCATTTTGTTATGTGTCATATTGATTAGCCAAATGAGTTGACTTATGATGGTATTATGATTCATTTTGTATAAGGCCATGAGATGTAGCTTATATTTGCTTCTCGGGTTGTAACCCTAATTATTTATGCATGCATGAAATGTGTTTATGCTTTATGATGTGGTTGGTGGTTGCTTGTTGGTAATGGCCATGATAAATGTCATATATGCTTAATGAATGAATTGGGACTAAAAGGTATGACTATAGCTATAGTATTTTTGTAACACCCCGAACCCGAAACCGACACCGGAGTCGAACACGAGGTGTTAACTGACTTTAACCCCTTATAAAATTTATTTTCCAGACACTACCCAATCTGTGTACTAGTCGTTTTAAAAATCATATCTTGAGTTTCGTAACTTAAAAATCAGTTTCGTAATTTTTCCCAGAAACTAGACTCACGTGCCCATCTATGTATTTTTTTCTAGAATTTTTGGTTGGGCCAATTAGTACAGTTTATTAGTCAAAGTCTCCCATGTTGCAGGGGTCGACTACACTGACCTTTGCCCATTACGACTTGCATATCTCCCTGCACGGGGCTTCAATACTGATGCCGTTTGTTTCTATGAAAACTAGACTCAGAGAGGAATCTGTACATATATGGTACGACCCCTAATTATCTCTGGTTAATTTATAATTAATTTCCAAAGTCGAAGCAGGGAATCCAGAAACCGTTCTGGCCCTGTCCCACAAAAATCTGATTATCTCTTAATATACTGCCCATATGATCTTTTCGTTACTTCCTCATTAAAACAGACTCATCGAGCTTCGATTACATAATTTATTCATCAATTAATTCCACTCCTACTATTTTTAGTGATTTTTCAATCTCATGACACTGCTGCTGCCAGCATCTGTTACGAAAGTAACTAGGTCCATTTCATGCCTACCCTTGATCCAACTCAATCGAACATTCGTGCCATTTTCGCATGGCTTAAAGTTTACATGCCAAAGTTCAAACACAACGTAATAGCTTATACATGCCAAAATGTTCTTCTAAGCCAACTAAGAAGAAAGTACCAAAACTTGCTATCCGGTGTGATGACTTCGATGACGGCCTGACCCCGCAAAAATAGATGAGTCCAAGCAACCTATAATGGGTGACAAGGAAACACCGAGTGAGTTTATAACTCAGTAAGTCATAAGCAATGCACTACCATCCATCAATAACATTATCACAAGAGGAAACAAAATGGAACGAGACAATTTACTCCATCCATACCGAACCATACCATAGTTCCTCCAACCTATCGATTCAATTTCATATCAATTCATGCATTCACATTCCATATACTCATCAATAGGACATTGAAGCATTTTCATAAATCGATTTATTTTCGTTACAACCAAACGACTAAACGGCCTTTCACCCATCCTACGATAAATTTTATGTACGTGACTTCAAGTATATTTGTCACATAGGTTCAAACTTACCGAGCTCAACACCAAGTATAAGCATAGCACCTATTAGCCATGTACTCAAGACACTTACCCGATCCGCTGTCCGCGATCGACTCAATAGTGTCGCACACGTAGTGTCCATAATGATTCACGAATGTATATTGAGTCCGCACACTCAGTGCTATATAATCAACTCGCACACTTAGTGCTACGTAATCAAATCGCACACTTAGTGCTACATAGTCAAACTCGCACACTTAGTGCCGCATGGTCAATTCGCACACTTAGTGCATCATATTCATTTCGCACACTTAGTGCAACATAGTCAAATCGCACACTTAGTGCTGTACAATTTAATCCCACGCACTTAGCGCCAATCTCATGGTCATAAATGGTTATATCCGCACGTTTAGTGCCGAGATCAACAACTCAGTACATCTTACCTCTTTTCTTTTCATTCAACAATTTCATCATCACATACGTACATACATATATATATATGTATATTTATTCATTCCATTCAGCATCAATACATAAACATTATGACCATTTGAAATAATACCAACTACATGCTTAATGACTTACCTTGTGTTGGGTAAGACGGTTCCAACTCGGCTACTCAGTGATCTTTTCTTTGCCTTTGCTTGATTCTCCTCCTTTAGCTCCTTGAGCTTAATCAATAATTCACTAGTTTAACCATCTTGTTAAACATTCATAATTCAATTACACATGCATATGTATGTTTGTATATTCGGCAACCATCCACACTAATTACCCATTTAGTCGATTACACACATAATTAAAGGTAACATCACGAATGGCATACTTATGTATATATATATGTATATATATACTTCGGAATGGGCATCACAATTAGATTTAACACCACCTTCATACTCAATTAGATGGCCGAATGCATGTGTATATGCACAATGTCAACTATAACATCATGTAGATCCACATATACTACATTTCTTATGTTCCACATCTTAATGCCCATTATACATAATCAAATTTAACATCATCTATATATTTACTCATATGGCCGAATATACATACCCCCATATAATATCATTTTCATTCCATTTAACACTTAATTCATCATAAATTTCCCCCTTTGCTCTCTTTTTTTTCTTCATGGCCGAATGCTCCTTCTACTCCTTTTACCTTCACAAAGCATGAATTTCATCATCCAACTTACAAGCTTACAATCTCATGAAGTTTAACCTCATGGTACCTATCAAACTCTCACTCATTAGCTTCTATCATAAACCTCCAACAACACCCAATAAACATATACTTTGGGGGTCTATGGTAGAACCAAGAAAGGAACTCATAGATATCAAGATGTGAGCAACTACCATTATTCATCTAAGTTTAGCATGAAACACAATCATCACCCTTATTAATCTTTTATAGCCGAAAACCATACTCACCCCCAAAATCTAAATTTCAACATGGTTTACAAAAATCACTTGATAACTCACTCAATATCAACTAAAATTTCAAAAGCTAGTACAAACTTCCTTACCTTAATAGTGACCTAAGATGACCGATTGCTTCACTCCCTTCTTCTTCCTTTCAATTCGGCCATGAAGAACCAAAGAACACAACTTGTTTTTCTTTCTTCCTTAGAACATTCGGCCAAGGGGAAATGAAGAAAGATGGACACTTTTTTTTTCTTTGTTTTCTTTCTTACTTTCACGGCAATGGGGAGGGGAAGAAACAATTACACACATCCTTTCCTTTTTCCATTTCTTTATTCCCCATACTTCTTATTATATTTTATCCTACATACCTCACTAGGCCAACATGTTCCCAACATGTTTCCACCCATAGCATGGCCGGCCACTACATATTAGGGAGGGGGAATTTGACATGCAAGTCCCCTTTTTCTTCCACATGCACTAATAGGTCCTCATGCATTGACCTATCACATTTTAAAATTTTCTCATATAAGTCCTATTGACTAAATTCACATGCAATCGACTAAATCGAAGCTTGAAATTTTCACACATTCATGATTACATATTCTAGACAATAAACATCACATTCAAACCTTTCGGTGACTCGGTTTAGCGGTCCCGAAACCACTCCCCAACTAGGGTCAATTTTGGGCTGTTACAACTCTCCCCACTCAGGAAATTTTCGTCCCCGAAAATCTTACCGGTAAATAGGTTTGGGTATCGTTCTTTCATCGAGCTCTCGGTTTCCCAAGTAGCTTCCTCGATCCCGTGTTTGAGCCATAACACCTTTACTAACGGAACCCTTTTGTTTCGCAACCCCTTCACTTCACGAGCTAGGATACGCATCAGCTCTTCTTCATAACTCATATCAGCCTGAATTTCAACCTCCGACGGACTAATTATGTGCGAAGGATCAGATCTATAGCGCCGAAGCATCGAAACATGAAAGACGTCGTGAATCTTTTCAAGTTCAGGGGGCAAAATCAATCTATATGCAACCGGCCCCACTCGTTCAGAAATTTCGTACGGCCCAATGAATCTCGGGCTCAACTTGCCTTTACGGCCAAATCTGAGTACCTTCTTCCAAGGTGACACTTTAAGAAACACTTTATCTCCCACCTGATATTCAATGTCCTTTCGTTTTAAATCCGCATACGATTTTTGACGATCTGTGGCTACCTTCAGACTTTCGCGGATTACCTTTACTTTTTGTTCGGCATCTTTAATCAAATCAACTCCGAAAATTTTACTTTCACCAAGCTCGGTCCAAAACAATGGCGTACGGCATTTACGACCGTACAAAGCCTCATAAGGTGCCATCTTAATACTTGATTGAAAACTATCGTTGTAAGCGAATTCAATCAAAGGTAAATACCGTTCCCATGAACTACTGAACTCGAGGATGCAACATCTCAACATATCCTCAAGTATCTGAATTATCCGCTCGGATTGACCATCGGTTTGGGGGTGAAAAGCGGTGCTAAAATGCAGCTTGGTACCCAAAGCTTCTTGCAATTTCTTCCAAAATCGTGAGGTGAATCTCGGATCTCTATCCGACACGATAGAAATAGGTACTCCATGTAATCTCACAATCTGAGAGACATACAATTCGGCTAGTTTATCCAATGAAAGATCCGTATGCACGGGGATAAAGGGAGCCGACTTAGTCAGCCTATCAACAACAACCCAAATCGCATCCTTCTTACTTGCGGACAATGGCAGTCCGGACACAAAGTCCATTGTAACTCGGTCCCATTTCCACTCGGGTATCATGATCGGCTGAAGTAACCCTGAAGGCACTTGATGTTCCGCTTTCAGTTGTTGACATATTAAACATCTCGAAACAAAGTCGGAGATGTCTCGTTTCATACCATGCCACCAAAACCGATGTTTCAAGTCGTTGTACATTTTCGTGCTCCCCGGGTGAATTGACATTCGGCTACAATGGGCTTCGTTCAGAATCATCGAAATGAGTTCTGAATTCCTTGGAACACACAAACGACTTCTAAACCTCAAACAACCATCATCATCAATCTGAAACTCCGATTCCTTGTTCGGAACACACTCAGCTCGTTTTGCAACCAATTCATCATCGACTTTCTGAGCTTCACGAATTTGATGAGTCAATAATGGTTTGGCTTTTAATTCAGCTACTAACACATTGTCAGGTAGAACAGACAAGTGTACATTCATCGCTCGCAAAGCAAACAGTGATTTCCGGCTTAAGGCGTCCGCAACCACATTAGCCTTTCCCGGGTGGTAATCAATGACAAGCTCGTAATCTTTCAACAACTCAAGCCAACGTCTCTGTCGCAGATTCAAGTCTCGTTGAGTCATCAAATATTTGAGACTTTTGTGATCCGAAAACACATGGCACTTCTCACCAAACAAATAATGTCGCCATATTTTCAATGCAAACACAATGGCGGCTAGTTCGAGATCATGGGTCGGATAATTTCTCTCGTGTGGCTTCAATTGTCTCGACGCATAGGCCACAACTCGACCTTCTTGCATCAATACGCAACCCAACCCAAGTAGGGATGCGTCACTATAAATGACAAACTCTTTACCCGATTCGGGTTGCACCAAAATTGGAGCTTCAGTCAAATGAGTTTTCAGTTGATCGAAGCTTTTCTGACATTTCTCCGTCCATTCGAACTTAACATCCTTTTGAAGTAGCTTCCTCATTGGTGTGGCTATCATCAAGAAACCTTTGACAAATCGTCGGTAATAACCGGCGAGTCCCAAAAAGCTCCGAACCTCAGTAATATTTCTCGGAGGTTTCCAGTTAAGTATGGCTGAGATTTTGTTCGGGTCAACGCGAATACCCGATGCGGATACCACATGACCCAAGAAGCTAACCTCTCTTAACCAGAACTCACACTTACTGAACTTCGCATATAACTGCTTATCCCGCAAAATTTGCAACACTAATCTCAAGTGTTCAGTATGTTCGATCTCATCTCTTGAATAGACCAAGATGTCATCAATGAACACAACTACGAACCGATCCAAATATGGTCTGAAGATCCGATTCATCAAATCCATAAATACTGCAGGGGCATTAGTGAGCCCGAACGGCATCACCAAGAACTCGTAGTGACCGTACCTCGTTCTGAAAGTAGTTTTGGGTACGTCCGAATCTCGAATCCGCAACTGATAATAACCTGATCTCAAATCTATCTTTGAAAACACTGATGCTCCCTTTAATTGATCAAACAAATCATCAATACGCGGTAACGGATATTTATTCTTTATCGTCACTTTATTCAGTTGACGATAGTCAATGCACAACCTCATGGTTCCGTCCTTCTTTTTCGCAAACAATACTGGTGCACCCCAAGGTGAGAAACTTGGTCGAGCAAAACCTCTATCCGTCAATTCTTGCAACTGAGATTTTAACTCTTTTAACTCGGTTGGTGCCATACGATACGGAGCTATCGAAATCGGCATAGTCCCAGGTACAAGCTCAATACCAAACTCTACCTCCCGAACAGGTGGTAAACCCGGTAACTCTTCAGGAAAAACATCCGGGTATTCACAAACCACCGGCACCGATTCGGGTTTCTTTTCTAACTCCTTGTCATCAAGTACATACGCGAGGTATGCTTCGCACCCTTTCCTTACATATTTTTGGGCCAACATTGCTCATATTACAGCTGGCAACCCCTTAAGTCCGCAGACTCAACTCGGATTATTTCGTTATTTGCGCACCTCAAATCGATAGTCTTGCTTTTGCAATTCACAACCGCATCATGTGCTGTTAACCAATCCAAACCGAGAATAACATCAAACTCGTCGAACGGCAAAAGCATCAAATCGGCCGGAAAACAGGATTCTCGGATTATTAGAGGGCATCTCTTACACACTTTATCAACAAGTACGCATTGACCCAAAGGGTTTGACACTCGAATTACTAGCTCAGTAGACTCAACAGGTAGAGTCTTACTGGATGCTAAGGTTTCGCATACATATGAATGAGTAGAGCCAGGGTCAATCAATGCAATCACATTAGTATCAAAGAGAGTGAAGGTACCAGTGATGACGTCGGGGGAGGATGCCTCCTCTCGTGCGCGAATGGCATATGCTCTAGCAGGAGTACGGTTCTATGCTCGATCGGCCGTATCAGAGGCCCCCCTCTGACTACCACCCCTGCCTCCTAAAATTCTCGGTGGTCTACCTCTAGATGTCACTCCACTAGGTCTTGCACCTTGAATCTTATTCTTCTCATCCAGCTCCGTGCAATCTCTAATGAAGTGGTCCTTCGAACCGCATCCGTAACAGGCCCTGCTAGTAGACTTGCCCCAACATTCACCTAGGTGTCGTCTTCCACATTGGGGACATTCAGGTTTCTCGTGACGATTATTGCCCACACTAGCTACCGAAGTAGCTCGGGAGCCCATCGATGGTCTTGCCCTGATGGAAATTCCCGCAGTCGCCCTCGACTTATTAATGTCCTCCCTGAACTTCTTTACAGCTGAGAACGGAGCTTTACCCGTCGATCTTTTACGATAATCTCTAGCTTCAAATTCAGCCTTCCTCTTCTCCTTTCCAAGTTCTTCCGCCTTGCAGGCTCGTTCGACTAGTGTTACGAATTCTTTTATTTCCAAAATACCCATTAGTAGCTTTAAATCTTCATTCAATCCTTCCTCGAATCTTTTGCACATAGCAACCTCATCAGCTACACACTCCCGGGCATACCTACTAAGTCTTACGAATTCATGTTCGTATTCAGATACAGTCATACGGCCTTGCTTGAGTTCCAAGAACTCCTTACGGTTCTGATCAATGAACCGTTGGCTAATAAATTTCTTTCGGAATTCCGTTTGAAAGAAGTCCCAAGTTACTCGCTCGTTCGGGACTATGGAAATCAAGGTCCTCCACCAATAGTAGGCTGAGTCTCGCAACAAAGATACAGCACATTTTAGACATTCGTCGGGTGTGCATGACAATTCATCAAACACCCGAATGGTGTTATCAAGCCAGAACTCGGCCCTTTCGGCATCATCAGTTACTATGGCCTTGAACTCCTCGGCCCCACGCTTCCTAATCAAGTCTACAGGTGGCTTACTCAGCCTCACAGGATCAGCGACTGATGGCATTACAGGATCTTGGGGTGGATTATTCAAATTTGGGAATTGTTGGACAGCCGGGTTGGTTCGGGCATATTGCGCGACCCACTCATTCATCATGGTAAAGAAGGCTTGTTTAGCCCCCTCACCTTGATTATTCGCAGATGACTGAGGTTCAACAGGCGGCGTCCCTTGTGCAGGAGCAGCCGCTATGCTCTCAACGTCATCCGCTAGGGTTCTTTCTTCACCGGGGTCCATTTACTTATCAAAACAAAAACATTTCAACCATCAGAAGTCATCACACATTTAAACATTAACATTCGGCATGTATAGCTAGACTCATACGCGCTATGGTAGTCCTAGAACCGGCTAAACCATAGCTCTGATACCAATCAAATGTAACACCCCGAACCCGAAACCGACACCGGAGTCGAACACGAGGTGTTAACTGACTTTAACCCCTTATAAAATTTATTTTCCAGACACTGCCCAATCTGTGTACTAGTTGTTCTAAAAATCATATCTTGAGTTTCGTAACTCAAAAATCAGTTTCGTAATTTTTCCCAGAAATTAGACTCACGTGCCAATCTATGTATTTTTTTCTAGAATTTTTGGTCGGGCCAATTAGTACAGTTTATTAGTCAAATTCTCCCATGTTGCAGGGGTCGACTACACTGACCTTTGCCCATTACGACTTGGATATCTCCCTGCACGAGGCTTCAATACTGATGCCGTTTGTTTCTATGAAAACTAGACTCAGGGAGGAATCTGTACATATATGGTACGACCCCTAATTATCTCTGGTTAATTTATAATGAATTTCCAAAGTCGGAGCAGGGAATCCAGAAACCGTTCTGGCCCTATCCCACAAAAATCTGATTATCTCTTAATATACTGCCCATATGATCTTTTCGTTACTTCCTCATGAAAACAGACTCATCGAGCTTCGATTACATAATTTATTCATCAATTAATTCCACTCCTACTATTTTTAGTGATTTTTCAATCTCATGACACTGCTGCTGCCAGCATCTGTTACGAAAGTAACTAGGTCCATTTCATGCCTACCCTTGATCCAACTCAATCGAACATTCGTGCCATTTTCGCATGGCTTAAAGTTTACATGCCAAAGTTCAAACACAACGTAATAGCTTATACATGCCAAAATGTTCTTCTAAGCCAACTAAGAAGAAAGTACCAAAACTTGCTATCCGGTGTGATGACTTCGATGACGGCCTGACCCCGCAAAAATAGATGAGTCCAAGCAACCTATAATGGGTGACAAGGAAACACCGAGTGAGTTTATAACTCAGTAAGTCATAAGCAATGCACTACCATCCATCAATAACATTATCACAAGAGGAAACAAAATGGAACGAGACAATTTACTCCATCCATACCGAACCATACCATAGTTCCTCCAACCTATCGATTCAATTTCATATCAATTCATGCATTCACATTCCATATACTCATCAATAGGACATTGAAGCATTTTCATAAATCGATTTATTTTCGTTACAATCAAACGACTAAACGGCCTTTCACCCATCCTACGATAAATTTTATGTACGTGACTTCAAGTATATTTGTCACATAGGTTCAAACTTACCGAGCTCAACACCAAGTATAAGCATAGCACCTATTAGCCATGTACTCAAGACACTTACCCGATCCGCTGTCCGCGATCGACTCAATAGTGTCGCACACGTAGTGTCCATAATGATTCACGAATGTATATTGAGTCCGCACACTCAGTGCTATATAATCAACTCGCACACTTAGTGCTACGTAATCAAATCGCACACTTAGTGCTACATAGTCAAACTCGCACACTTAGTGCCGCATGGTCAATTCGCACACTTAGTGCATCATATTCATTTCGCACACTTAGTGCAACATAGTCAAATCGCACACTTAGTGCTGTACAATTTAATCCCGCGCACTTAGCGCCAATCTCATGGTCATAAATGGTTATATCCGCACGTTTAGTGCCGAGATCAACAACTCAGTACATCTTACCTCTTTTCTTTTCATTCAACAATTTCATCATCACATACGTACATGCATATATATATGTATATTTATTCATTCCATTCAGCATCAATACATAAACATTATGACCATTTGAAATAATACCAACTACATGCTTAATGACTTACCTTGTGTTGGGTAAGACGGTTCCAACTCGGCTACTCAGTGATCTTTTCTTTGCCTTTGCTTGATTCTCCTCCTTTAGCTCCTTGAGCTTAATCAATAATTCACTAGTTTAACCATCTTGTTAAACATTCATAATTCAATTACACATGCATATGTATGTTTGTATATTTGGCAACCATCCACACTAATTACCCATTTAGTCGATTACACACATAATTAAAGGTAACATCACGAATGGCATACTTATGTATATATATATGTATATATATACTTCGGAATGGGCATCACAATTAGATTTAACACCACCTTCATACTCAATTAGATGGCCGAATGCATGTGTATATGCACAATGTCAACTATAACATCATGTAGATCCACATATACTACATTTCTTATGTTCCACATCTTAATGCCCATTATACATAATCAAATTTAACATCATCTATATATTTACTCATATGGCCGAATATACATACCCCCATATAATATCATTTTCATTCCATTTAACACTTAATTCATCATAAATTTCCCCCTTTGCTCTCTTTTTTTTCTTCATGGACGAATGCTCCTTCTACTCCTTTTACCTTCACAAAGCATGAATTTCATCATCCAACTTACAAGCTTACAATCTCATGAAGTTTAACCTCATGGTACCTATCAAACTCTCACTCATTAGCTTCTATCATAAACCTCCAACAACACCCAATAAACATATACTTTGGGGGTCTATGGTAGAACCAAGAAAGGAACTCATAGATATCAAGATGTGAGCAACTACCATTATTCATCTAAGTTTAGCATGAAACACAATCATCACCCTTATTAATCTTTTATAGCCGAAAACCATACTCACCCCCAAAATCTAAATTTCAACATGGTTTACAAAAATCACTTGATAACTCACTCAATATCAACTAAAATTTCAAAAGCTAGTACAAACTTCCTTACCTTAATAGTGACCTAAGATGACCGATTGCTTCACTCCCTTCTTCTTCCTTTCAATTCGGCCAAGAAGAACCGAAGAACACAACTTGTTTTTCTTTCTTCCTTAGAACATTCGGCCAAGGGGAAATGAAGAAAGATGGACACTTTTTTTTTCTTTGTTTTCTTTCTTACTTTCACGGCAATGGGGAGGGGAAGAAACAATTACACACATCCTTTCCTTTTTCCATTTCTTTATTCCCCATACTTCTTATTATATTTTTCCTACATACCTCACTAGGCCAACATGTTCCCAACATGTTTCCACCCATAGCATGGCTGGCCACTACATATTAGGGAGGGGGAATTTGACATGCAAGTCCCCTTTTTCTTCCACATGCACTAATAGGTCCTCATGCATTGACCTATCACATTTTAAAATTTTCTCATATAAGTCCTATTGACTAAATTCACATGCAATCGACTAAATCGAAGCTTGAAATTTTCACACATTCATGATTACATATTCTAGACAATAAACATCACATTCAAACCTTTCGGTGACTCGGTTTAGCGGTCCCGAAACCACTCCCCGACTAGTGTCAATTTTGGGCTGTTACAATTTTTGAGTGGATTGAAGGTAGGTTTATAAGGTTGAATAAATATGAAATTGGTGTGGAATGCCATATGAAAGCGTGATGGTTTGAGCATGTGATATATTGACATTACAAAGTCATGGATTAATCATGATTGTGAGTATTTGAGTGACTAAATATGCTATGTTGCATGCGATAAAAAATGTATAAGTGGGTGAGCATTTAAGGGTCATAAATGGCTTTGAAAATAGCCTCAAAGTGTCTACGCGGGTAGACATACGGGCATGTGTCTAGGCTGTGTGTGACACACGGTCTGCCCTCATGGGCGTGTAGTCTGGCTGTGTGTCCCCTGCACTTTAGTTTTGCAAAACAAAATGTCCAGTAGTTAACACACGGGCTAAAACATGGGCATGCGTCTTGGCCGTGTGAGTGACACGACTTGGAGACATGGGCGTGTGCCCAGACCATGTGAAGTCTGCTCCATTTTATGAAAAATTATGAAATTTTAATCAACCACATGGTCTAGCCATACGGGCATGTGACACAGCTTTGTGACTATATTACGGTACTGACGTCATAATCAGAGAGTTACATGCTTTGAGGACACGGGCGTGTCTCTTATCTCTACACGGGCGTGTTCCCCTGTTTAATGAAAATTTTTCTAAGTTATCCCAAAGTTTTCTAAAGTTCTCGGTTTAATCCTGAACTACTCCCGATGTTTGTTTTGGGCCTCTTAGGCCCATATAAGGGACAATTTGCATATGTATGAATAAATTTGATTTGAATGAAATTTTATGGCCCGATTTTGTATGTTTGCTTGTGTTTAAGTCCGGTAATGCCTCGTATCCTGTCCCGGCATCAGACATGGGTAAGGGGTGTTACATTTATTGGTATTAGAGCTACAGTTTAGTCAGTTTTCGGAATAGGAGCACTTGTTTGAGTTTAGATATACATGCCATAGATATATTATGATAGTGTGACGACTCCTGACGATTTTAAAATGTGTATTCATATAGTAAATGGATCCCAAATGAGCTATGGAAAATGATGTGGAAAGTAGCACACCAGCCCCCGTCCAAAGAATAATTCCAGTGGAGAGTAGACCCGTAACTGTGAGTCAAGGGGGAGAGGCTCGAGAGACCTTGTTCCACGTTATGAATGAATGGTTTGCTATGTTCGTTTGTATGAATCTGACTATTCAACAACAACCTCCACCCCCTCAAAATCCTCAACCCGTACCCCTAGTGCCGTAAGGTATGGACTTTATGAGATTTCATAACCCCTGTTGATAAGATTTGGAAACAAGGGGCAGAAGAGTTCAGAGCAAATGCTGAGGATAATGTTGAGAAAGCAGAATTTTGGCTTAAGAATTCGATAAGGGTATTTGATGAACTATCATGCACACAAGAAGAATGTTTGAAGTGTGATATTTCCTTGTTGAGAGACACGTCATATCACTAGTGGAAGACACTAGTATCTGTGGTACCTGAAGAGAGGACCACATGGGAATTCTTCTAAGAAGAATTCCAAAAGAAATACATCAGTGAACGATTCATTGATCAGAAGTGCAAGGAATTTTTAGAATTGAAACAAGGTCACATGTCAGTGACCGAGTACGAAAGAGAGTTTGTCCGGTAGAGCGAATATGGTCGGGAGTGTGTATCCTCCGAGGCTAAAATGTGTAGAAGGTTTGAAGACGGACTTAAAAAGGATATTAGACTGTTAGTGGGTATTCTTGAGCTGAAGGAATTTGTGGTGCTCGTTGATCGGGCTTGTAAAGCAGAAGAATTGACTAAGGAAAAGAGAAAAGTTGAGGCGGAGGCTAAAGATACAAGAAAGAGGCCGATGAGAAAGTCATTCTCCTCTCAGTCTAAGAAATCCAGAGATATGTATTCTCGTTCTCATGTTTCTGCCGGGCATTCGCACAAAAATCGTAGGAAGCAAAATTCGTGTTTTAAATCTTAGGCTATATCTATGGCTAGTGTGGGTAACACTAGACTTTTTAAACTCGAGTGCCAACATTGCAGTAGATGTCATCTTGGTTTGTGTAGGATGAATGACAGATCTTGTTTCAAATGTGGTTTTCAAGACCACTATATCAAGGACTGGACCAAGATGATTGAGAAAGAAAAATTCCAGAGTATAAGGCCGAATAGTACAGCTACAAAAGGGAGACCCTTGAGAAATCCAGTAATGGGGCTAGTAGCAAAAATGTAGCGAGGGATACAATGGTGAGATCCAAAGCTAGAGCTCTGGCTAGGGCCTATTCCATACGTGCGCGTGAGGACGCATCTTCTCCCGATGTGATCACTGGTACTTTTTCTCTTTATGATACTGCTGTTATTTCCTTGATTGACCCTGGTTCTACTTATTCGTATGTGTGCATGAAATTGGTATCTAGCATGAATATGCCTATTTAGTCTATGAAATTTATGCTTAAAGTGTCAAACCCGTTAGGCAATCATGTTTTAGTTGATAAGGTATGCAAGAAATGTCCCTTGATGATTAGAGGTCATTGTTTTTCGATTGACTTGATGTTGTTGCTGTTTGATGAATTTGACGTTATATTGGGTATGGATTGGTTGACACTTCATGATGCTGTAGTAAATTGTAGACAAAGTTATTGAATTGAAATGTGAAAATGGTGAAATTCTTCGAGTTGAATCAGAGGAGTCAGATAAGTTGCCAATCGTGATTTCTTCGATGTCTGCTCAGAAACGTATAAGGAAAGGGTGTGAGGCTTATTTGGCTTATGTGTTGAATACAAAAGGGTCTGAATTGAGAATTGAACCAGTGCTTGTTGTATGTGAATATTTAGATGTATTTCCTAAAGTATTGCTAGGTTTACCTCCAATTAGAGAAGTGGAGTTTGGTATTGATGTAATGCCAGGGACAACACCTATTTCGATTGCTCTGTATAGGATGGCCCTGACTAAGTTGAAAGAACTGAAGTCACAGTTGCAAGAATTGACCGACAAGGGTTTTGTGAGACCGAACTTTTCACAGTGAAGTGCTCCGGTATTATTCGTGAAAAAGAAAGATTTTTCTATGAGATTGTGTATAGACTATCGACAGCTCAATAAGATAACAATCAAGAATAAATATCCTTTGCCAAGGATTGATGACTTGTTTGATCAATTGAAAGGGACGTCATGGTTTTCTAAAATATACTTGAGGTCAGGCTACTATCAGTTACGAGTTAAAGAGTCGAATGTGCCTAAAACTGCTTTTAGAATGAGGTATGGTCACTATGAATTTCTTGTTATGCCATTCAGGTTAACAAATACTCCTGTTGCGTTTATGGATTTAATGAACATAATATTTTTGCCATATTTGGACAAGTTTGTTGTTGTGTTTATGGATGATATTCTGATTTATTCGAGAGATGAGGCAGAGCATGCCGAGCACTTGAAAACTATTTTGCAGACTTCAAGAGACAAACAATTGTATTCTAAGTTCAGTAAAAGCGAGTTTTGGCTTCTAGAAGTTGGATTCTTGGGCCACATTATTTTAGGTGATGGTATCTGAGTTGATCCTAGCAAGATTTCTGCTATCGTCGAATGGAAACCGTCGATGAATGTATCCGAGGTTAGAAGCTTTTTAGGCTTAGTCGGTTACTACTGACGGTTTGTGAAAGGATTTTCTATGATTGCCACTTCCATGACAAGATTTCTTCAAAAGGATGTTAAGTTTGAGTGGTCGCAAAAGTGTCAGCAAAGCTTTGAGAAATTGGAGATGTTATTGACTGAAGCACCAGTTTTGGTACAACTCGAGTCGGGTAAAGAATTTGTGATTTATAATGATGCTTCCTTAAATAGTTTGGGATGTGGACTTATACAAGAGGGTAAAGTCATAGCTTACGATTTGAGGCAGTTGAAGCCTCACGAGAAGAACTATCAGACACATGACTTAGAGTTGGCCGCCATAGTGTTTGCTTTGAAGATTTGGCAACATTATTTATTTGGTGAGAAATGCCATGTCTATACCGATCAAAAAAGTCTTAAGTACTTAATGACTCAAAAGGACTTGAAATTACGACAACAAAGATTGTTAGAATTGTTAAAGGATTATGAGCTTGTGATTGATTACCATTTGGAAAAGGCGAATGTGATCGCCGACGCTTTGAGTAGGAAGCCGTTGTTTGCCTTGAGGGCTATGAATACACGACTGATTTTGTCTGATGATGGTTCGATTCTAGCTGAGTTAAGAGCTAGACCAACTTTTCTTCAACAGATATATGATGCTTAGAAAGTTGATAAAGAGTTGCAAGCTAAGAGAGTTCAGTGTGAGTCCAGTAGTGTACTGATTTTCTGAGTGACTCAATAGTTGTTTGAGATTCTGTGGTAGGATTTGTGTTTCGAAAGACGCTGAGTTGATTTAAAATATTTTAAATGAGTCACACAATAGTTGTTTGACAGTTCACCCGAGCAGTAGAAAAATGTATAATGACTTGAGGAAAATGTATTAGTGGAATGGTATGAAAAGAGATATCTTATAGTTTGTATCAAAATGTTTAATTTGTCAGCAGGTAAAGGCCAAACACCAAGTACCTTCAGGTTTGCTTCAGCCCATGATAGTTCCCGAGTGGAAATGGGACCAGATTACTATGGATTTTTGACAGGGCTGCCTTTAACTCCGAGAAAGAAAGATGCCATATGGGTCATTGTTGATAGATTAACTAAAACGGCTCATTTTATACCGGTACATATTGATTACTCACGTGATAAGTTAGCTGATTTGTACATTGGTGAAATTGTCAGACTTCATGGAGTACTAGTATCAATTATTTCGGATAGAGATCCGAGGTTCACTTTGCAGTTTTGGAAAAAGTTACAAGAAGCTTTGGGTACGAAGTTAAACTTTAGTACCGCTTTCTATTCGCAAACTGACGGTCAGTCAGAGAGAGTAATTCAAATACTTGAAGAAATGCTCCGATGTTGGGTATTGGAATTTGAAGGTAGTTGGGAAAAGTACTTACCATTGGTAGAGTTTGCCTACAACAACAGTATCAGTCAAGTTTGAAAATGGCACCTTATGAGGCATTATATAGGCGTAAGTGCCGAACATCTCTGTATTGGACCGAACTCAAAGAAAATCAAATTCACGGGGTAGACTTAGTCAAAGAAACTGAAGAGAAAGTGAAGATAATTTGTGATTGTTTGAAAGCTACTTTGGATAGACAGAAATCCTACCTGGATTTGAAAAGGAAAGAAATTGAGTTTCAAGTCGGTGATAAGGTATTTTTGAAAGTGTGTCCATGGAAAAAGGTTTTGAGATTTGGTAAAAAGGGCAAGTTGAGTCCGCATTTTATTAGATCGTATAAGATCACTGAGAAGTATGGCCAGTTGCCTATGGGTTAGCCTTACGATCCAAATTGAAAAAGATTCATGATGTGTTCCATGTGTCTATGTTGCATCGTTACCGATCTGATCCTTCACATGTGATTTTGCTGACAGAGGTTGAGATTTGACCGAGTATGACTTATGGTGAAAAACCAGTTAAGATTTTGGCTCGGGAAGTCAAACAATTGAGAAACAAAAGTATTACCCTTGTGAAAGTGTTATGGCAAATACATAGGGTTGAAGAGGCTACATGGGAACCTGAAGAGGCCTGAGAAACCAATTCCCACACCTTTACATCGATAAGATTTTCGGGGACGAAAATCCCTAAAGGGGGAGAGTTGTAACATCCCGAATTAGGGTTTAGTCAAAACAATAGTTTCGAGACTATAAATCTGAAGTAGAAATAATTATTTTATAATTATTTGATGATCCATGATATGATTGCGTGTTTGTGCGAAATTTTCATAAAGAAATTTTATGCCTAAAGTGTCCAATTTGAAGCTAGGGACTAAATTAAATATGTTGCAAAACTTGAGTTCTAGAAGCTTTTAGCGTGAAATTGGTATGGATTATTAATTAGAGGTCCTTAAATGCAATTTCACCAAATTCTAAAATTTTGGACAAAAATGGGCATGAATAGGAAAATTTTGAAAGAAAAGCCTTAAGGGCATTTTGGTCATTTAGTAATTAAAAGAATAAAAAGGGAAAAAGAAGTAAAATTCATGTCCCTCTTCTTCCCTAGGTACCAAAATTTAGGTGGTCTCCATAGCTAGGGGTTTTCAACTTTTCAAGCTTGATTCGTAAGTACCTCCAAGCCCATTTTTAACGTTCTTTACATTTTTGAGATCCTTGAAGCTTGATCTATCCATTTCTACCCTTATTTTGAAGTAGGGTTTATGTTCAAAAATTTACCCATGCGTGACATGCATGTATTTTGATGCTTAATGGAAGAATATGAAATTTTGATGTGTGAGAAACATCTTTTACAAAGTGATTTTTGCATGAAAACACTTTAAAAAGACCTATTTGTAAAAGTTGTAAAATGGGTAGTAAATATGTGACATAAAGAAAATATGGGCGGCTAGGAGTAGGAATATGAATCGTCTAAGCTTGGAAAGAAAATGCATTCATTTCGATTAACGAGCCTAAGGACCAATTTGTAAATAAGTGAAAAGTTACGGGTAAAAAAGTATTTTACAAAATTATGTGTTATGGGTCGATTCGAACAATGTATGTATTAAACAAGTTAAATTTGACATTATAGATGAAGAAATACGTGATTCGGGTCTTGATTGGGGGAAAAATAAGGGTTACGAAGAATAGGCTTGTTTTCATCATTTTGTACCGAGGTAAGTTCATATATAAATAATGTGATGTTATGTTATATTTTTGATGTTTGAGTATTATGTGAATTCAAATTCTTTAATGTTATTATGAGTTATGCTTTTATTGCTCCATGAGCAAGTGATTGGTATAATGGGTATTAAGATTGACATTACGAGCAAGCTTGACGGAGATGTGATATCGAAGAATCCCGTTTGAACCTTAGGAATAGTTTAGGATACAAGTGACATGTCACTAGGAACCATGTGATTTATGAGCTCATGAGATATGTGATATATGTTTATGTGGTTCCGAGTGCTGGTCTTGTACGTCCTACCGGTGGCTGGGTAGTCCGGCATGTGTTGTGGATACATGAAAACTTGTATGAGTAGCCCGTGTAGCTACATCCTGACCGATTGCTTGTGTGAGTAGACCTGTTAGTAGCTTGAGAATGAGCTTTTATGTGTTATGCAATATGAGGTAGCTTTAGCTACATATGTGGCACTTATGTACGAGCCTTCCGTGTATCCAATAGTATTCCGAGTGTTCAATTGGTAAATTATCGAGTAACTTAATAGAAGACCCAATGGGTAAGTTAATGAAAAGAATGAGTAAGAAATTATGTTATGAGTTGATACAGGTATGTATACTGAACTCATGAGTAATGCCTTGGTATGTGAAGAACTTATGACAAGGTTGTTTATGTGATGAGTAAGTTTAAGTGATTTGATGAAATATAAATTTTTGTTCATTATGTTAAATGTATTTTAAATACTTGTTTAGATAGCATGTTATTTGCATATGGACCTACTAAGCTTTAATGCTTACCCCCTTCCTTTCCATCTTTTATAGTGTCGCCAAGCTAGCTCGGGGACTGAGGGATATCGGAGACTCAATCACACTATTAATTGGATATTTGGGTATAGTTAGTCTCAACATTTTGAGTATGGCATGTATAGGGGACTTCGTCATTTTGTTATGTGTCATATTGATTAGCCAAATGAGTTGGCTTATGTTGGTATTATGATTCATTTTGTATAAGGTCATGAGATGTTGCTTATATTTGCTTCTCAGGTTGTAACCCTAATTATTTATGCATGCATACAATGTGTTTATGTTTTGTGATGTGGTTGGTGGTTGCTTGCTGGTAATGGCCGTGATAAATGGCACATATGCTTAATGAATGAATTGGGACTAAAAGGTATGACCATAGCTATGGTATAATTGAGTAGATTGAAGGTAGGTTTATAAGGTTGAATAAATATGAAATTGGTGTGGAATGCCATATGAAAGCATGATGGTTTGAGCATGTGATATGTTGAATTTATAAAGTCATAAATTAATCATGATTGTGAGTATTTGAGTGACTAAATATGCTATGATGCATGCCATCAAAAATGTATAAGTGAGTGAGCATTTAAGGGTCGCAAATGGCTTTGAACATACCTCAAAGTTGTCCACACGGGTAGACACACGGGCATGTGTCTAGGCCGTGTGTGACACTTAGTTTGCCACATGGCCGTGTAGTCTGGCCGTGTGTCCCCTGCACTTTAGTTTTGAAAAACAAAATGTCCAGTAGTAAACATACGGCCTGAGACACGGGTGTGCGTCTTGGCCGTGTGAGGGACACGGCTTGGAGACATGGGCATGTGCCCAGGCCGTGTGAAGTCTGCACCATTTTATGAAAAATTTTGAAATTTTAATCAACCACATGGTCTAGCCACATGGGCGTGTGACACGGGCTTATAAGGACGTTAGGTTCTTCATCGCACTGTGACCTTATAGGTAACTTCTAGTCACGACGACGTTGGGACGTCATAGACTGTTTCTGAAATTTTAGTTCACAACACTTGTAATTTTAAAAAATACCAATGCATAGTCAATTTCTACTTTATTTTTGACCAATTGCACAGTACCTATTAATTTCATATTAAGTAACAACATTTTCAAATCACATAATATCATGATTGAACTACCAATACCTCTATTCATTCAAGCATTTTCATTAACTTACCTAGTATTCATGACTCATTAGATATAACCTATACATATTTATTCATTACAATATACTCATATTGACATTTCATATAACATATGTAATCAAACTATAGAAAATATAAAATGTATATATATAACAAACAAAGCTTATAATATTATCATCAATGCCAATCATTGTGTACAATTCATTTAGAACATACCTATTCATACCTAGTTTCACCAAATCTTAAACATTCAATCATTCACATCATATAAAACATATATGAAAAGGATTTGGAGGCATAATATAAACATATTTCCATTACACATATCAGATTATAATCAAGCTATGTCAATTTGAGTTGCATAAACGCATACATATCAAGCATTTATAATCATTTTTTAAGTCATCAACTCCAAATGACTTAACCTATTAGGTACATGCCAACTAACACCAAAGCCAAAAAGATACAAACTTTGTTGAGTTTAGGATCATTGATTGGATGCTGAGGTTGATGTTTGGGAGCTCAAGTTGTACCTAACCTATACACAGAAAACAAAATTGTACGCTGAGTAATAAATTCAGTGGTATTTCAATAATTAAAATATCAAAATGTAAGATAAGATAATATAACATCCCGTTTTCACTGGTCTAAGAAATAGTGGTTTTGGGACCATAATTTCGATGAGTGAGTAAACATTTTAATGTCTCTTTTATTGTTTATAGGGATAAATTAGAGTCGTATTAAATTTTTGTTAAGAAATTCTAAAGTTTAAATGGTTAAGTAAATAAAAAGGACTAAATTGGAAAAGGTGCAAAAGTTAATTAAACGGATTGAGTGGCCTTGGAAATTTAAGTTGGTATATCTATAAGGTAATTATGCCATTTATATTGGCGGTGGACAATGATGGGCAATGATGGACAATGATGGACATGGGTTGGTTTTTTATAAGTGTTAATTAAAGGGTAAAGTGGTAAAATAATAAATAAAAGCATGTACAAGTAAAATAATGCTATCATCTTTTTTCATTTTCTTCTGTTTGCTAAAAATCACCATTGTTGAGCTTGACAAAATTTCGACAAGTTTCCTTTGGTGTATGGTGTGGTTTTTGAACCCCGTTTTTAATGATTTTTATATTTTTGAACTCGATTTAGCTTAATCTACTTAGCTCGAGGATTGAATTGTAAAGTTATAAAAATTTTAGGGTTTTGTCATGAATGATTTAATGATATTTGTAAATTTGTTTGAAAGACTATTAAGTTTAATTGTTAGATAAACATGTTTTGTTAAGTAATTTCTAATGAATTTAAAGTTTAAGGACTTCATGGTGAAAATAGTAAAAATTCATGATTAATGTTGTTGTAACACCCCTTACCCGTATCCTACGCCGGGACAGGGTACGGGTTGTTACTGGGCTTAAGCACATGCATACAAACATTTTCAGGTCATAAAATTTCGCTCAAATTTAAAACTTTCAAACTTCCTCTTAATATCCCTAATATGGACCAACGAGGCCTAAAACACACTTTGGAAACCGTTTGGGAATAAACTGAACACTTTAGAAAACTTTGAAAAATTTCAATACAAACAAGCGCACACGCCTGTGGAAGGGCGACACCCTCGTGTGTCCTCTTAACATGGCCATCCTGAAGGCCCGTGTAGCTAACACCGCCTAAACCTATTGGGACACGCCCGTGTCCCTATCCCTTGTGGATTTATTTCTCAATTCGAACCTATAGGGGTTTTCAGTTAGCCTAGTACACACCCGTGTCCATGCCCATGTCCCTTACACAGCCATGACACGCCTGTGTCTCAGCCCGTGTATTAAAACCTTGACATTCTATTTCTGACGTCATCAACCATTTAGGGGCACATGGCCAAGGGTTACGCCCGTATGTTAGGCCGTGTGGTGAATTTAATTTCGCATTTAAGGTGCAGACTTCACACGGCCTGGGCACATGCCCATGTACTACGGCCTTATCCTCCACACAGTTGAGACACACGGCCTTGTCTCCACCCGTTTGGTTACTACTGGGCATTCTGTTTTGCCAAATTTAGGTGCAGGAGACACAAGGCCTGACTACATGCCCATGGGGTAGACCGTGTGTTACACAGGGCCTAGACACATGCCCGTGTGGACAAAAACAAAGCTATCTACCAAGCCTTTTTGCCACCCTTACTTGCACCAACCTACACAACATCAAACATCTTCAATCCAAGCATAAACACATAACCAAAACAACCACAACCAAACATTAACACATCAATTCTTAGCTATTTTCTATCACATAAACATCTCCTACTTATCAATACAAGCCATGCAATAACCACATCCATGGAAATCCTTATCAAATGCATTTAGCAATAATAAATATTAGCCATCATCCATAGCCTTATACAAAATGAATCAACCTTCATGACAAGCCAACATATTTGGCTAAAACAATATGACACTTAGCAAAAAGACCAAGTCCCTATACATGCCATACTCAAAATGATAAATCTAACTATACCAAATATTCTATTGATAGTGCGATCGAGCCTCCGACATCCTTTGATCCCTGAGTTAGCTTGGCGATGCTTTAAGAAAATGGAAAGGAAAGGGAGTAAGCATAAAGCTTAGTAAGTTGCATGTAAATAAGTAACAACATCAACCATGCATCTTTAAACACATAGCATATTATAAACTAGCACAACATTCTTGATTTAACAATGGTAGATTTACTACATATTTACACATCACAAGTATAAGCCAAAGATTTCAAGATCGTCCCCACAATCATTCTCATAGATAGAACTTACTCAATTTCATCCTTACCATTAAGGAATCATAATTTAGCTCATATCTCATGAGTTCCGAGTAAGAACCTGTACCACTCAGAACATGATTATATCCTTTCATATCTTTATCATAAGCTTAAAAAAACACGTGGAACCATTTGGAATATTAAAAGATACCCGGTAAGCCTCACACAAGAGGGTAAATTGCCAATGTCATGTCTCAGACATAGTCTTACACTGGCTCACATGTCGAGGCCGATGCCATTTCCCAGACATGGTCTTACACTAGCTCTCGTCCCAACGCCGATGCCATGTCCCAGACATGGTCTTACAGTAGCACACATATCACCCAATTGTCATGGCATGGATATCCAATCTATTCCTAAGGTTCAATCGGGAGTTTTTACTACATCAAGTCTCTTTGGACATATTTTTGACATTAATTAAATAACTCATTCAGCATCAATTATTAATTGCATAATATAAAGTACGTTAGTTACACACGAACTTACCTCGGTATGCAAAATATGGGCGACTAGTTTGATTTAATCCACTTGCTTAGTTTTCCCCTGGTCTAAGTCTGGATTCCATATTTCTTGATTTATAATGACAAAATTAATTTATTCAATCATCCATTAATCAAGACATTCCAAAATTCCTACTTTGGCAAAATGACCATTTTGCCCTTAGACTTCACAAAGTAACAATTTTGCCCCTAGGCTCATAAAATGATTTTAATCAAATTTCCTCCTGTAAAAAGCCTAGCCGAACCTTTATTACTCTAATAGCAACTCAAAATTTTCAATTATTTCACACATTTACAACCTATTTTATAAACTTCACAAAATGGTCCTTTTAGGTGTTTTCATGAAAACCCCTTTGACTAAAGTTATTTATTTAACAACCATGATTCATTTTCTTCCATAAACACTCAGAAAACATCACAAATCCTCTCATGGTAAATCTCTAAACTATTAATCATTTTGCAAAATAGGCCCCTCATTAGCTATATTAAGCTATAAGGGTTCCAAAAACACAAAAAACCAACAAAAATGACCATCAAAATCACTTACTTGCAAGGGATAGAAGTTGCTGAAAATTTGAGCTCTCAAAACCCCATTCTTTGCTGAAATTTTCAGTGGAGGATAAAGGAAAATAAAAAAGATGATAGCTAGCCTTTTAGGTTAATATGTTACTATAAATTAAGTCACCTAACATTTGACCATTCCATGAATTAAGGCTCCATGTCCAGCCACTAATAACTTTGTGGTCTATTTACTCACTAAGGACCTCTAATAAATGTTTCATAGCCATTTAACTCTTTTAGCTAGTAAAACAAATCTTTCGTACTTTATGTGATTTAGTCCTTTTTCGAAATTAAGCAAGCAATTGCTAAAATTAGTTCACCAAAATTTTCATGCACTCATATAATCATGCTTTAACACATAAAATACTATTAAAAATAATTTCTCTAGCCTCCAATTAGTGGTACCAAAACCATTATTCTGACAAGCGCCAAAATCGGGCTGTTACAATTCTCCCTCCTTAGGGATTTTCGTCCTTGAAAATCTTAACAGTGAAAAGGTTTGGGTATTGATCTCTCATAGTCTCCTCGGGCTCTCATGTGGCCTCTTCAACCCCATGCCTATGCCATAGTACTTTCACAAGTGCTATACTTTTATTTATCAATTGCTTGACCTCTCAGGCCAAGATCTTAACCGGCTCTTTACCATAAGTAATGTCTGATCGAATCTCAATTTCTGTGGGTGAAAGAACGTGCGAAGGGTCAGAACGATAATGACACAACATCAACACATGGAAAACATTGTGGGTCTTCTCTAACTCGAATGGTAAGGCTAGTTGATAAGCTACTGGTCCAATTCTCTCAGTTACCTCATAAGGTCCAATAAAACGTGGACTTAATTTTCGTTTCTTACTAAATCCGAGGACTTCTTTCCACAGGGATACTTTCAAAAACACCTTATCAACGACTTAAAACTCAATTTCTTTTCATTTCAAATCTTCGTAGGATTTCTATCTATCTGAAGCGACCTTCAAACAATCATGAATTACCTTTACTTTCTCTTCAGTCTCTTTGACTAAGTCAACCCACTGAATCTGATTTTCTCTGAGTTCGGTCCAGTACAAGGGTGTTCGACACTTACACCCATACAAAGCCTCAAAAGGTGCCATTTTCAAACTCGACTGATAGCTATTACTGTAGGCAAACTCTACCAGCGGCAAATACTTTTCCCAACTGCCTTGGAATTGAAGGACACAACACTGCAACATGTCTTCAAGAATCTGAATTACTCTCTCCAGCTGACCGTCAGTTTGTGGATGGAAAGCCCTGCTAAAATTCAACTTTGTCCCTAAAGCTTCTTGTAACTTTTTCCAAAACTGCGAGGTTTACCTCAGATCTCTATCCGAAATAATCGACAAGGGCACTCCGTGGAGTCTCACAATTTTGGATACATGCAAATCAGCCAAATTTTCAAGCAGATAATCCATATCCACTGTTATAAAATGAGCTGACTTTGTTAGCTTATCAACCACAACCCATACGGCATCTTTCTTCCTTGGCGTCCAAGGCAGCCCAGACGCGAAATCCATAGTAATACAGTCCCATTTCCATTCAGGAACCATCACAGTTGAAGTAAACCTGAAGGTACTTGGTGTTTGGCTTTCACTTGCTAACAAATTAGGCACTTAGAGACAAACTCTGAAACGTCCCTTTTTATTCCCGACCACCAATACATTTTCTTCAAGTCGTTGTACATTTTCACACTACCCGGATGGACAGACATACAACTACTATGTGCCTCATGCAAAATTTTCTGAATAAGCTCATCATCTTTGGGTACACAAATTCTGTCTCGAAACATTAGACAGCCATCTGAACCAATTTGAAAGTCTGATTCTATACCAGTCTCGCACTGAGTTATCTTAGCTTGCAATTCTTTATCACCTTTCTAAGCTTCGCAGATCTCTCACAACAACAATGGCTTCACTCTCAACTCAGCTAAAATCAAACCATCATTGGTTACTAACAATTGAGTGTTCGTAGCCCTCAAGGCAAACAATGACTTCCTACTCAAAGCATCGGCGACCACGTTCGCCTTCTCTGGGTGATAGTCGATCACCAGTTTGTAGTCTTTTATGAGCTCTAGCCATCTCCATTTGCAAAGGTTCACTTCTTTTTGAGTCATCAAATACTTTAGACTTTTATGGTTGGTGAATACTCAGCATCTCTCACCATACAAATGGTGTCTCCAAATCTTCAGTGCGAATACTATGGTGGCTAACTCTAAGTCGTGAGTTGGATAGATTTTCTCATACAGCTTGAGTTGTCTCAAGGCATATGCTATTACCTTGCCTTCTTGTATGAGCACGCATTTCAATCCATTCAAGGATGTGTAACTATACACTACGAATTCTTTTCCTGGTTCCAGTTGCACTAAAATTGGAGCTTCAGTCAACAATGCCTTTAGTTTCTTGAAACTCTATTGGCATTTGTCCATTCATTCGAACTTGACATCTTTTTGTAGCAACCTCATTATTAGAGAAGCAATCATGGAGAATCCTTTAACGAATCGTCTGTAGTAACCTGCTAAGCTTGGAAAGCTTCTAATCTCCAATACATTCCTCAGCGATTTCCACTCAAAAATAGCTAAGACCTTACTCGAGTCAACTCTAATTCCATCACCCAAAACGATGTGTCCTAAGAATCTGACCTCTCGGAGCCAAAACTCACTTTTATTAAACTTGGGATACAACTGTTTATCTCTTAAAGTCTGCAAAACAGTTCTCAAATGCTTTACGTGCTAACTCTCATTACAAGAATAAATTAATATATCATCGATAAAAATAACAGTGAACTTATCAATACGGTTGGAAAATACGATTCATTAAATCCATAAACACAATGGGAGCATTTGTGAAGCCAAAGGACATGACTAGGAACTCATAGTGCCCAACCTCGTCCAAAACGTGATTTTCGGTACTCTTGCTCCTTAACTCTTGGCTGGTAATAACTGGACCTGAAGTCTATCTTAGAAAACACTGTGGCTCCTTTGAATTGGTCAAACAGATCATCGATCCTTGGAAAAGGATACTTGTTCTTCACAGTCACCTTGTTGAGCTATCTGTAATCTATACATAACCTCATCGACCCATCTTTCTTCTTCACAAAAAGGACTGGAGCACCCCACTAAGAATAGCTCGGTCTCACAAAACCCTTATCCATTAACTCTTATAGCTGAACCTTCAACTCTTTTAACTCCAACAGTGTAATCCTATACGGGGCAACTGAAATAGGTGTTGTACTAGGGACCAACTTAATACCAAACTCGACTTTCCTAGTTAGAGGCTATTCGGGCAACTCTTCCGGATACACATCTAGGTACTCACATACCATAGGCATTAAATCAATCTTTACTTCCGACTCTTGGGTATTCAACACAAATGCAAGATAGGACTCATACCCTTTTCTCATGTATTTCTCAGAAGTCATAGAAGAAATCAGTACAGGTAAGCTATCCGGTTCACCTGATTCAACTCGAATAATATCCCCATTTTCACATTTCAGTTCAATAAACTTACTACTACAATTTACTGACACGTTATGAACAGTCAACCAATCCATGCCAAGAATAAGGTCAAATTCATCAAATGGTAGTAACATGAGGTTAGCTGGAAAACAATGACCTCTAATCATCAAAGAACAGTTTCTACACACTTTGTTAACTATCACATGCTTGCCTAACGGGTTTGACACTTTTATCACAAATTCTGTAGACTCAATAGGCATATTCATGCTAGACACCAATTTCACACAAGCATACGAATAGGTATACCTCGGATCAATCAAACAACAACAGAAATATCGTGAAGAGAAAAAGTACCCGTAATCACATCCAGTAACGATGCCTCTTTGCGAGCGCAAATGGCATAAGCCCTTGCTGGCACTCGGCCCTCGGACCTCGCGGTGGAATCTCTAGGTGCATCTCTACTGCTAGCCCCACTTCTTAGGTTCTTTTGTGGTTTACTCCTAAAAGGAGCGTTACCCGATCTCACACCTTGATCTCTATCTTTCTCGACCATCTCAGGACAACTACGAATAAAATGGTCTAGCGACCCACATTTGAAACAGTCTCTTTCATTTCTTCGGTGGTCACCGAAATGACGTCTATCGCACTGTGAACATTCTGGTTTGTTCGATTGAGCACTACCAACTACACTACTTATTCTTATTCCTGCTTGAGAATCTTACTGACGCATTTGATCGAGTAGGAAACTCTCTCAATCTCTTAGATGAGGTCTGAAATTATCTTCCTATTTGTCTTTTCTTTGAGTCACGAGACTCGTTATTAGCTTTTCTAATCTCCTTGACTAACTCTTCTGCCTTACAAGCTCTATCAACAAGCACTACAAACTCCCTTAACTCTAAGATGCCAACTAATAATCGAATGTCTTCGTTCAATCCATGCTCAAATCTCTTGCACATGATGGCTTCGGTAGATATGCACTCCCTAACGTATTTGCTGAGCCTCACGAACTCACACTTATACTTTGTTACTGTCATTTGTCATTGCTTCAATTCTAGAAATTCCTTCCTCTTTTGGTCAATAAACCTCTGACTATATACTTCTTTTGGAATTCCTCTTGGAAAAACTCTTATGTAATCCTTTCCCTTGGTATAATCGATACAAGGGTGTTCCACCATTGGTAGGCCGAGTCTCGCAAGAGTGACACAACACACTTTATGCACTCCTCAGGTGTCCAAGAGAATTCATCAAATACCCTAATGGTATTTTCTAGCCAGAACTTTGCCTTCTCTGGTCATCATCTATATTCACTCTAAATTCCTCGGTCCCTTGGTTCTGAATTCTATCAACTAGAGGTTTTTCCCTTCTTAATATCTCTACCACTTGGGGAGCTACAGGGGCAGATTGGGGGATTGGAGGGGGTGGAAGAGGTGTAGTGTTCAGATTTGCACAAACAAACTCCAAATACCAAGCATCCATCATATAGAGGTAGGCTTCTCTAGCCCCTCCACCCTGACTCAGTGTCATGGGCCCACTCTCGACTGGTGTGGTCCCCTCAGCGGGAACCGGCTCATTACTCTCTACATCATCCACTACTGCTCCGTTGGGATCTATTTATTATATGAAAACACATTTTAAATTCGTCAGGAGTCGTCACACTATCATATCACATATATGGCATGTATAGATAGAGTTGTACTCATGCTAGGTTAGTCCAAAAATTGATTAAATCATAGCTTTGATACCACTAAATATAACATGCCTTACCCGTATCCTACGCCAGGATAGGGCACGAGGCGTTATTGGGCTTAAACACATGCATACAAACATTTTCGGATCATAAAATTTCTCTCATATTTAAAACTTTCAAACTTTCTCTTAACATCCCTAATATGGAACTACGAGGCCTAAAACACACCTTGGAAATGGTTCGGGAATAAACTAACACTTTAGAAAACTTTGAAAAATTTTAATGCAAATAGGGGCACACGCCCGTGTGTCCTCTTAACATGGCCATGCTGAAGGCCCGTTTAGCTCACACAGCCTGAACCTATCAGGACATGCCCGTATCTCTATCTCGTGTGGATTTATTTCTCAATTCAAACCTACAAGGGTTTTCACATAGCCTGGCACACGCCCGTGTCCATGGCCCGTGTCCCTCACACAGCCATGACACGCCCGTGTCTCATCCCGTGTATTCAAACCTTGATATTCTGTTTTTGACGTCATCAACCATTTAGGGGCACACGGCCAAGGCACACACCTGTGTACTAGAAAAATCCTTTAAAGTTACAATCTTTACAAATCCCTTTTTCCCACTACAAATCCATTCTCTTTTAATTTCGTCTCTCTCAATGATTTCAAGTGCCCATTTAAGACAAAGATCGACACCAAAGTGGCAGATCAACAAATGGAAGAATGAAAATAGAAACATGGTGTGCAAGAAAAATATGAAGGTAAAGAAAAAAGAAAACAATAAATAATTTAATTTAATTTAATAGAGGTATAGTTTATCAATTATCCAGTAATTACGATATTAGTGATAATTAATCAAATAAAAAATAGTCAAAGGATCATCACCAATGGAGGTATTTCAAATTTAAAAAATTTGTGAGTAAATTGTAATATAGATATTTAGATATCCATTAATTTAATTTAATTTCTAAAAAAATATATAAAAACATTCAAGGTGATTAAAAAGGGTGGCATTATAGTTAAAAAAAATTAAATTAAAATTATGATAACCAAATAATCTTAGTCATTAGATAAAATAAATGGTTCCAAATCTTAGAGGTTGTATTTATCTTACCTTACTAAAATAAAACTAACAATACCCAATATTTCCCTTTTTTTTTTCTTTGTGTAATTAAAGTAACATGATTTTAGATTTTTTTTTGAGCAAAAAAAATGAGAATGAAAAGCAAGAGATTAGGTGTTATTAATATTAATCAATTTGGGTATTAGGTATTTATTTTTCTTGATTGAAAGAAATGGTCAACCATTTCATTCTAAAAAATTTGAGATTATTTTTCTTGTTTGAACATAGAGAATGCTTAGGATACAAATGACATGTCAGTTTCCTTTGGTGAATAGTAAGGTTTTTGAACCCTTTTTTTAAATGATTTTTATATTTTTGAACTCGTTTTAGCTTAATCTACTTAACATAGGGCTTGAATTGTAAAGTTATAAAAAATTTAGGGTTTTTCCATGAATGATTCAATAATATTTTTGAATTTGTTTGATAGATTATTAAATCTAATTGTTAGATAAACATGTTTTGTTAAATAATTTTTGGTGAATTTAAAGTTTAAGGGCTTAATGGTAAAATTCATGGTTAATGTTGTGAAATAGAGACAATTAGGGGTTGTTTGGAACTTTAAGAATATTTGGGTATTATGAAATTTTACTTTATTCGTTAAATTATAAGATTTAGATTTAGGGACTAAATGATAAAAAGTTAAAATTTTAGGGGTAATTTTGTAATTTCAATTTAGTATGGATTATAGGTTTGAATTGGATAATTGTAGTCAATTTAAATATTTAATTGAGTGAAATTATTATTTAGATCAAGAAAAGAATCAACAGGACTTGAATCGAGGAAAAGCAAAAGTCTTGGATTAAATCTTGACTTTTGTTGATACAACTGTTGTGGTCGAGGGAAGTTCGTATGAATTTTATATTTATTAAATGTTATTTTGGTTGATTATTTGTTAATATTATATTTTTATAATTGATTCGGTAATAATTAGATAATTGAATACTTTACGACAAAAGTCCCGTTTGAACATAGAGAATGCTTAGGATACAAATGACACGTTAGTTTCCTTTGGTGAATAGTGATAAACCGTAATTTATACATATTTTTATCCCATGCTTAGCATATTTTTGGATGAATTATCCTTAGATTTGGTGAATTCGATGCTCCTAATCCTTTAATTTCATGTTTTATACTTAGGTGAGCATAAGAGAGTAAAAAGAGCGAGAAACGGGCCAAAAATAGAGAAAATGGCTCAACGTGGGAAATCAACATGGCCTGGACTTCCTCACATGGGTAGTTCACACACCCGTGTCCATTCAACGGACTCGAACACGGGTTGAAGCACTTGCACACAGGCGTGTCCTTGTCGAGCCCAAGTCTAGTCCTATTCGGAAAAGGTCACTCTTGAGGGTTTAGAAGCATTCTAAAGCCTATATAAACACCCCAGGAGGTACCTAGAATGGAGACACAGAGTAGGAGGCAAGGAATTACTCGAAGAAAGCCGATTGATCCATCTCAGAAGCCGAATTATCCTTCAAGACTGAAGATCTCCCTTCAATTTCCTTCAAAAGCTTTTGGGTTTTCTTTTTGTTTTGTTATCATTATTCTTCTGAGATGTTTTCTTTTACACTTATGAACTAAACCCCCTAAATACCTAAGGGGAATGAAACCTATGACGGATCTTGTTATTATTTTCTGAATTATATGATAAATATTTGACTTGTTGTTAATTATTAGTTCTTAATTCTTGCTTTAATATTCCAGGATATTGATTCAAGTATTGATGTGCTTATTTAGATGAGAAAAAGTCCCTGACTAAGAGTAGATCTAGCATAGGGTGACACAATTTTTCCAGATTAGGGTGAAACCTAATAAAGGAATCCATAGATCGAGTTAATGACACACTAGGGGTTTTAATTGGAAAGAGATTTCAATTAAACAACCTAGGGTTAGATGTTGTTAGTCTCGAGAGAGATAATAATGTAACTTAGGAATTTCTACGGATCAAGTCAAATGAATAAATCGTCTAATTCAAAGTCAATAACAAGTGAAGCTAGGTGGATTTTTTCTTTGGGTATTGTCCAAATCATACAGTTTTCCCAAAAGTTATTTCCCCAATTTACTTTTTGTGCATTCTTAGTTTAGTAATTAGTTTAGATAAAACAAACCCCTCTATTTTTTGGCTAGATAATAAAAAGAAAGTTAATACTAGTACTTTTGGTTCCTTTGGGTTGGACATCCCGGTCTTGCCATAAGCCATACTACTGTTAGATAAGGTGCGCTTGCCTTTGTCGTGATAATAGTTAGTTTTCAAGAATGGACATTCATAAATTATAAAATTTATCGCGATTTGTATCACATCAAGTTTTTGGTGCCGTTGCCAAGGAACTAAGATATTAGGAACACTTAATTTTTATTACTTTAGCCATTTACTTTATTGCAATTTAAAATTTATTTTGATTTTTGTTACTAAATTTTCTTTTTCCTTCTGGTAAGTTTTTATAGTTTATGACTAGAAGAAACCCGTCAGGACCATTACCTTTTGATAGTGAGATCGATCGCACAGCTCGTAGAAACCGAAGAGAAATAAGGCGAAGCCTATGATATACATTGGAAGAGCAAGAGGACGATATTTCCACCACAACCGAGGAGATGGCTGAAAATCAGGAAAACCCGCTACCTCCTGCAATTGCTGCTGATCCAGTAAATCAGAATCCTACTCCATGCACTATGTATGATTATGCTAAACCTACTTTAATAGGAACTGAGTCAAGTATAGTCAGGCCTGCTGTTGCTGCAAATAATTTTGAACTGAAACCTAACACAATTCAAATGATCCAACAGTTTGTTCAGTTTGATGGCTTGCCGGACGAGGACCCAAGCGCTCATTTGGCGAATTTCTTAGAATTTTGTGACACTTTTAAGATCAATGGCATTTCTGATGATGTCATTCGCCTTCGGTTGTTTCCCTTTTTGTTGAGGAACAAAGCTAAACAGTGGTTGATCTCGTTACCAAGAGGGTCAATCACTACTTGGGAACAAATGATCGAAAAATTCTTACTTAAATATTTCCTGCTAGCTAAAACGACTAAGTTGAGGAATGACATCTGTTCTTTTGTGCAGATGGATCTAGAAATGCTCTATGATGCATGGGAGAGATACAAGGATCTATTGAAAAGGTGCCCACACCATGGGTTACCTTTATGGTTGCAGGTTCAAACGTTTTACAACGGTGTGAACCCCATAACAAGGTAACTTATCGACGTAGCTGCTGGTGGGACTATCAATAACAAAACACTTGAAGTGGCTTACAAATTTATTGAAGAGATGTCACTGAATAACTATCAGTGGCAAGTCATAAGAACAAATTCGACAAAAGCAGCCGGTGTTTTCAACCTCGATACGGTTACTATGCTATCTAACCATGTAGAACTTTTAAATAAAAAGATTAACTATTTATGTGGTTCTACTCAGGTACATCTTGTGATGAGGTGTGATTCTAATGGAGGAGGAGTACACACAGAATATCAATTTTTCAACCCTAGCATCGAGGAGGAACAAGTCTAATACATGGGTAACAATAATTCTAGATCTCAAAATAACACATATAGTAACACATATAATACAGGTTGGTGGAACCATCCCAACTTCTCATCGGGTAGTCAAGGGAATCAAAGGCCACAACATCCTCTGGGTTTTCAACAACCACCTTACTAATAGGAAAAAAAGTCAAACCTTGAGAAGATGCTAACAAAGTTTATCTCGGTGTCAAAAACTCACTTTCAGAATACCGAAACAGCAATTAAAAATCAACAAGCATCGATCCAAGGGCTCAAAACTCAGATAGGACAGCTCGTTAAACTAATTTCTGAATGACCACAAGGTAGCCTACCGAGTAACACTGAATCTAACCCAAGGGAACAACTCAACGCGATTACCGTTCAAGACAAGGAAAGGTTAGTTGAACTTGAACCAGAACCGAGGCAAGGAATTGTGGTAAATAAAGGTAAAGGTGAGGTAGTCCACAGTGGTCAAAAATCGGTAAGTAAAGAGTACCAACCAAGAGTGCCATACCCCAATGCAACAAGGAAAGACCGTACAGATGAACAATTTGGTAAATTCCTTAAACTATTAAAAAAATTGCATATTAACTTACCGTTTATTGAAGCTTTTTCGCAGATGCCAAAAGCAGTTAAATTTTTTAAAGGAGCTTTTAGCAAAAAAGCGGAAGTTGGATGAGGCGTCGCATGTGGAGATGGATGCAGTTTGCTCAGCCATTCTACAGAATAAGCTGGCCAACAAATTGAAAGATCCAAGGAGTTTTACAATTCCTTGTTTAATTGGTAGCCTAGACTTTAGTAATGCTTTGGCTGATTTAGGAGCTAGTATTAATGTTATGCCCTACAAAATATTTAAACAACTAGGTCTTAGGAAACGCAAACAAACTAGGATGAGCATCCAGTTAGCAGATAAAACAATTAGATTTCCTAGGGGTATTATTAAAGATGTACTCGTTAAAATTGACAAATTTATATTCCCAATAGATTTTGTTGTTCTAGACATAGAAGAGGATAGTGATGTGCCTTTAATTTTAGGAAGACCCTTTTTAGCAACTGCTAGAACTATAATTGATGTTGGTATAGGTGAACTCACACTTCGTGTGGGTGGTGGAACAATCACTCTTCAAGCTCGGAATTCTGCTAACATTGATCATGTGGTGCAACCTTCTTTGTAGGAAATATGTTTGAAAAGCATACATGAGCTTTGTTCAAGTAACAACAAAGAACCCATCTATGAAGAACGAAGGCTACAAATCGAGGAACTAGATGAATGGCGAACACAGAAACCGAGAGCACATGATAGACCAAAACCACGCCATGACGAGCTCAATGTTTCACCAAATCAACTTAAGGTTGGAGACAAAGTACTACTAGATGTAGCAGACCCTCGTATTGCCATTTCTGAACCTAATGGAGCAATCCCTCTTACGGTACTCAGCATTTTTCCATATGGGATAGTCGAGGTAATCCATCCTAAATTTGGCACCTTTAAGGTAAATCATACCTGTCTAAAACCTTATTTTGTGTTTGATAGTAAGAATGAGGAGTGTAAACTCCTCGCACCACCATAACCACGCAATAGAGAGGTAAGTCGAGCTTAGACTATAAATAAACGCTTCTCGGGAGGTAACCCGAGCACTAACAGTGTTAACTTCTTTTAATTTTAGTTTTTAACATCTAATTCACTAACTGAGTCCTGGAACACAGATTGTCCAAATCCACACGGCCAGGCACACGGGCGTGCCTTAGGCCGTGCTCATACCACGGGCGGTGACACGGCTGTATGATACGGTCATGTGAAAATAGAGCGAAAGTTTTCCCCAACACGGGATTCGATACTTTCCCACGGTCGTGCGTCATGGTGTGGATGAAACTGTCAAAACAACATGGGCGTGCGACACGCCCATGTCTAGAAGCCGTGGTTAAAACTGAGAAATTAACACGGGCGTGCCACCACCCGTGCTCGAGATTATGAAATTAATACGAGTGTTTGCATGCATACACGGGCGTGGGAGAAGCGAACGAAGCAGGATACGGCCGTGTGCACCAACACGGCCAAAAGACACGGGCATGGGCCGAATTTCAGATGCGCCTAAATTTGAAAATCATGAAACACACGGGTTGAAATAAGGACACACGGGCATGCCCCATGTCCGTGTGCCTCAAAAGCTATATAAAGTCTTCACTATTCATCATCCCCTTCCCCAAAACCTAACCCTAGTCATCGAAATCCTCTTCCCCACCACCGACCGGCCACCCCTAGCCCTCTTCTCTTCTCCCATTTTTCTCCACTCTCTTTCTCCTGTCTCCTCTTCTCCCTTTACGCGACCTACACGTCCCCACCACTCACGCCCGTAGCCTACCCCAATCGCACCCAACCTTCACACTGTCGCTCCTCCGACCACCGGTCATCTTCTAACAGTTTTCTCTTTCCTTTTACTTTCTTATGATGCTTACTAACATGATAGTCCTAATTTTTATTCTTTTATATTGCTACTGATTGTATATATTATCATCCTCATTCTTAGGATTTAGTTCACATACTTTGTACCATACTCTTACCATTCTTAGCTACTTTCATCTAGTTTGTTTTTAATTTTGTCATGCTATCACTTTGCCATTTTCCATAAAATCTCTTCAAGTTTGATTGCTTTTGGTTGAATCCTGTTAATGTTAGTAATTTTTGATTGCATTTGTTAGTTTAATTCATGGTTAATTCCTTTTTGAACTTGTTAATATATGTTTCTTGCAGGTATATCATGTCAAACCCACGCGGCAAGAAAACTGCTGTCTCTGCCTCGAAGAAAAGGAAAGGAGCGGCATCATCCTCGAGTCCTACTGCTGGGATTAGGCACCCATTCCTCCAATTTCCACTAGGACCATAGGAGGAACTTTTCCAGATATTACGAGCCCGACCCCTAGGTGTGGGCCGTTGCATCGATTGGACCGTTTTATAGCAGATCCAACTAGCTGACGTAGTTTAGGCCCTTCTGATGACTGACCCGTGGGGGCTATTCTTCGAGATCGTCGAGCTGATGTACCTCGAATCACACTCTAACTCTATTCCACCTTTCACCTCCAAGTCGTTATGACAGAGTTCGATGATCCTGGAATGGTCCAGTTCAGTCTCGGAGGCTTAGTTCGCTAGCTGAGTGTGCCTGAGTTCGGAGTCATGCTGGGACTATATACAGAGGAGTTCATGGACGATGACGACTTTGCCAGCCTCCATCGCCACATCCACTACTCTCCTTCAAACTTTGGAGGGCCCTCGTTCCTGCTTCGGCCACTTATGACCCCAGCTGCTCTAAGGCATTGGCTCTCGCCCCGTCCCTGAGGTACCTACACTCTATCTTAGCCCACACTTTGACAGGGTGGCGAGAGAGTACTGGAATCGTCAACACCTATGACACCTACTTTTTATGGAGCATGACGAATGGGCACGTGTTCGACCTCGCCTATTTCATCGCCTTCGCCATTCGCCATCAGATGGAGCGGCACAGGAAGGGAGTCATATCCATCGACCCTTATGTGACTCGTCTGGCGCAGTACTTTGGTCTCCTCAACACGGCGACATAAGCATCCTCCCTCACTCACATCAGTCAGACGTCCCCAAAGGGCATCTCGAGTATGCTGCATATAAGGATGACTGAGCGACGACGTGGATTTGATCCTCTCCAGTACCTCCTCATCCAGTTAGCTGAGCAGGAGGACCCAGAGGACATTGTTGATGATGCCCCTCCATCTCACGAGGATCCAGCCTCTCAGCCACCACCAATTCATTGTCTAGTTCTTGCGGCGTCTTTACTTTCTGACATATCTGAGTGTCTTATTCGATTCGAGCAGCAGTGTTTTCAGCTCTTTGATCACATTGATGCTACTCTACATCAGATTTGTTAGCACCTTCACATCTCATCACTGCCCCCACCTCGAGAGCCATCTAGCGACGAAGATGTTTAAAGACTTTTATTTATTATTTCTATGTTTTTACTTTTATCTTTATTTGGTTAAAACTTACATTTTATTTTATTTTTCTTTAATTTTATTTTTATTACATCCTTAGGTTTTATAATTTATATTAAACAATTTATATTTTCAGCCATTTCTTTACGAGTAATCATGTTACTTTATATTTCTTAAAGAGTTACTGATTCTATAGCAATTATGAAGAGCTCCAAAGCTCACTATTACTTAGGAATTTGCAACTCCACTGGCAAAGGTTCTCCACGACCGCTATGTCCTACTCCACCACGACCATAGCTACCACCAGATATAATATTCTTTTGGCACTGGACTTGTGAACTAACGAACCTCTAGCCACCACCAGAGTATCCTCCTCCAATCTCACACTTGCCTTAGCCGATTATTCTCCATAACTTCGATTCAAGGAATTCATCCACATATTTAGGAAGTTTCACTTCTTTCCCTCTCTTATTTCTATATTTTTCAGTAAATCTATCTTTGTACATTGAGGACAATGTACATCTTAAGTGTGGGGGGAGGGGTTATTCATATCATCATCAAAAAAACAATCCCTGAAATTTGTCTTGTTCTCAAATAATCTTCTCATATCATTATTAGAATAAATTTTGATTAATTTGTGATTTTTATTGATATGTCTTGAATTAAAACATAGGAATTTATGCATTGATTGTTTAAACTTTAAGGAATTAGATAATCAAGCATGATAAGTTGATTTTTGAGAATTAAAACAATTTTTTTAGGTTGTTTCCCCAAGTTTAGGTATTATCTTGCGTTGAAATTCACAGGTTAAACATAAAAAAGCCATAATTTTTGTGAGATCTTGAGCCTTTAAAGCATATATTATTTCTTTCATGCTCACATTTATTGTTGCTTTGAGTGCGTCAATATCGAATTATTATTCTAGAACTTGGTTGATTATGCATGTCAAGACCACACCTTTGATTTGATATCTTGAGATGATAAAGGCAACTAGGTTTAACCCACTCGTTCCATAAAAAGCCTACCTCCATAATTAACCCTTAGAGAACCCCCTTGAACTTAACAAGCCATTCATTGATTTTCCCTCAATATTAACCCATAACCCATTATTATTGAAATCCCTTTAATTAATTTGACCCCTATTTTTGTCGAGATTCAATTTGAATAAACTGCTTAGCTATGTTGTATTTTTAGCAAAGTTCTATAATATATGACTTGTTCTTAAAAAAAATTATTATGAAATTATGTAATGCTTAGGTTAAAACAATGTTATCCATGAAGAAAAACTCAATTAGGAATGTAAATTGTCAATTGTAGTATTTTTCTAGTTAGGTAATTTTTCAATTCAATCTCGATTCTAACCTTCTCTTTCAGTTTATGGCCACACCCCCTAACCAAATCCACGTTACAACCCTCTAAAGACCTTTTGATTGATGTATCATCTCAATATATAGTGGTGGAGATTTGATTTTCACGCAAGCCTATGGTAATAACTTCTCATATTGGCTGTTGAGTGCTAAATTTCTTGTCCTTAAACACCTCGAATGATTTGAGTGAATCTTTAGTGAGGATGTGAAACTCTGTGATGTTTTGAATCAAAGTTGATTACTTAAATGAGGGGAGACACCTAGGTTTTCATGATAAAATGCTCAACTTGGAATGTTTGAAACTTTAATGTTCTTCGAGTTGAATTTTCAATGTATGATTACTTATGGATCATTTTGAGACACTATTGATGAGAATTATAAGTTGAAAAGAATTTATTTTAATTGTGAATTGAGGATTTTGCTTGAGGACAAGCAAATGCTTAAGTGTGGGGGTATTTGATAAACCGTAATTATTATTTAATTGAGTGAAATTATTATTTATTTTAAGAAAAGAATCAACTGAACTTGAATTAAGGAAAAGAAAAAGTCTTGGACTAATTCTCGACTTTTGTTGATACAACCGTTATGGTCAAGGTAAGTTTGTATGAATTTTATATTTATTAAATGTTATCTTGGTTTATTATTTGTTAATATTATATTTTTTACAATTGATTCGGTAATAATTCGATAATTGAATATTTGATGACAAAAGTCTCATTTGAACCTAGAGAATTCTTAGGATACAAATGTCATGTCATTAGGGATTATATGTTCGGGTGCTGGGCCTGAATGTCTTACCGATGGCTGAGGTCTTGCATTTGTTACAGATTCTCCAAAGCTCCTATGAGCAGCATTGTGTAGCTAACATCTCAACCCAAAGCTCGTGTGAGTAGGCCCATTTCACAGCTTGTGTGAGTATTATTGAAAATGTTATGGATATATGGAAAGGTGTTGTCGAGTATCTGATGTTTTTATACGGTTCAACGAGTAAGTAAAGTAATGGAAAGGTTTAGATATGAATTATGAATATCAATGATTTAATGAAATGGTAAGATGAGCTATGTGTAACACCCCTTACTCGAAACTGTCATCGAGTCAAGCACGAGGCGTTACTAGATTTATCTTACTTGTTCGGGGTATAAAAAAATTACTTTTAAAAAAAATTAATTCACTCACAATCATCCAATAAATTCCTAAAAAGGGCTCTCGAGGCCCTAAAACGTGCAATTGGAACGGTTCGGGACCAAACTGAGAACATTAAAAAATTTTCGATTACTTACACAAATCAAAACAATTTATTTTACTATTCATAATAAAATTGTCCATCTGTGTAACAGTCACTAAATTAATTATAACTTGAGTTACGAAACTTGAAATTTAAATCCGTAAATCTTTCTTGAAACTAGACTCATATATCTTCTTACCATAATTTTTCTAGAATTTTTGGTTTGGCCAATTAGTTATTCATTAAATGTTCCCCTGTTCTGCAGTTCAGCGGACCTGATCTCTTTTCACTAGAAATCGATTATCTCATTATACAGTAATCGGATAACATTTTCGTTTGTTTATAATAAAATAAGACTCACTAAGAAATCTAGACATATAAACTTTGACTTATAATTATTTTTTAAAAGTTTCTAGTGATTTTCCAAAGTTGGAACTGGGGAGCACGAAGTTACTTTGAACTAATCTTACTTCAGTTGATCAAACAAATCATCAATTCTAGGCAGTGGATACTTATTCTTAATAGTCACCTTGTTAAGCTGTCGATAATCTATGCACAATCTCATCAAACCATCTTTCTTTTTCACAAAGAGCACTAGTGCACCCTATGGTGAACAACTAGGTCTTTGAAAGCCTTTCTCTGTTAGTTCCTGCAACTAAACTTTCAATACCTCAATTCCATTGGAGCCATTATATAAGGAGCAATAGAAATGAGTGTTGTACCTGAAACCAATTCAATAGCAAATTCAACTTCTCTGATAGGAGGCAAACCTGGTAGTTCTTCCGGAAACACATCAGGAAACTCACTGATTCAATTTTAAACTCTGGATCTTTAGTATTCAACACAAAAGCAAGATAAGCTTCATATCCTTTTCTCAAGCATTTCTGAGCAGACATAACAGAAATCATGGTAATTGAACTATCTAACTCATCTGAATTAACCCGAAGAATTTCACCATTCGCATTTCAACTCAATAAATTTATTTCCACAATTCAGTATCACATCATGCACAGTTAACCAATCCATACCAAGAATCACATCAAACTCATCAAATGGAAATAACATGAGATCGGCCGGAAAACAATAACCTTTAACCATCAAAGGGCAAATTTTACATACTTTGTTTTCTAATACATACTGACCCAATGGATTCGATACTTTAATCACAAATCCCATAGACTCTATGGACATGTTCATACTAGGCATCAATTTCATGCAAACATAGGAATGGGTCGAACCTGAATCAATCAAAGCAATAACATTAACATCATGAGAGAAAATGTACCTGTAATTAAATCGGGGCGGATGCCTCTTCACGAGCACGGATAGCATAGGTCTTTATAGGTGCTATAACATCGGGTCTCGCTGCTGAATCTCTAGATGCACCTCTACCTGCCCCTATTCTTGAACTTCTCTGAGGTCTGCCTCTAACGGGGGCATTTCCTGATCTTACACTCGGTATTACTTCTCTTTTAACCATCTCAGGACACTCTTGAATGAAATGATCTAATGCACCACATCGGAAACAACCAGTCTCAGTTGCTCAACATTGACCTGGATGACGCCAACCACATTGAGGACACTCGGGTCTATCAGGCTGAATACTACCAACACTCGCAATTGAAGTGGTCTGATTTTTCTGACCTATAAATCTTCTACTTCTATTTCGGTTAGAATATCCTACTGAAAAATTAGATCTTGTAGAGAACTCTCTAGGCCTCTTGGATGTAGATTGAAATGACATACTCATCTATCTTTTCTTCGTGCCTTACATCTCAATTTTAGCTTTACCCTTTCCTTTCAGCAACTCCTCTGCCTTACAAGCTCTTTCAACTGAAATGGAAAACTTTTTTATTTCTAAATCACCGACTGATAGTCGAATATCATCATTGAGCCCATCTCCAAATATCTTGCACATAATAGCTTCAGTAGACATACACTCTCGAGCATAATTACTGAGTCTGACAAATTCAAGTTCATATTCAGTCACTGTCATCTTATCCTGCTTTAGTTCAAGGAATTCTTTTCATTTCTGGTCAATGAACCTCTGGCTAATGTATTTCTTACGGAACTCCTCCTGGAAGAAATCCCAAGTAACCCTTTCTTTTGGTTCTACTGGCACAAGTGTCTTCCACCAATGGTAGGTCGAGTCTCATAAAAGTGATACAACACACTTCATGCACTCTTCAGGTGTGCAGGATAACTCATCAAAGACCCTGATAGTATTCTCAAACCAAAATTCAACTTTCTCTGTATTGTCATCTTTAGTAGCCCGAAACTCTTCGGCCCCTTGTTTTCTAATTTAATCAACTAGTGGCTTCTCTCTTCTGACTGTATCTGTGACTAGGGAAGCTACGTGGGTAGTCTGAGAATCATGAGGGGGTGAAGGTCTAATGGCCGGATTCATACGAACAAACTTGGCAAACCATTCATTCATAGCTTGGAAAAAGGCTTCTCGAGCCCTTCCTCCCTGACTAATTGTAACGACCTTTCACTACTATCTGGTGGCACCGTCCCTTCTACGGGAGCGGGCGCGTTACTTTCTACGTCATCTGCACCAACTCGTTCAAAATCCATAACTATAAAAAAAACATTTTAAAATTGTCAGGAGTCGTGACACTATCAAAATATAAGTATGGCATGTATAGCTAGACTCTTAACCATACTGAATATTCTCAGAATAAACTAAACTCTTGCTCTGATACCATTAAATGTAACACCCCTTACCTGAGATCGTCGCCGGAGTCGAGCACGGGCGTTACCAGACTTATTTTACCTGTTCGGGGCATAAAAAATTAATTTTAAAAAAAACATAAATTCACTCACATTTATTAAAATAAATCCCTAAAAAGGGACCTCAATGCCCTAAAACCTGCAATTGGAATGGTTCGGGACCGAACTGGGAGCATTAAAAATTTTCCGATTACTTACACAAATTAAATCAATTTATTTCACTATTCATAATAAAATTGTCCATCTGCGTAACAGTCACTAAATTAATTATATCTTGAGTTAGAAAACTCAAAATTTAAATTCGTAAATTTTCCTTGAAACTAGACTCATATATTTTCTTACCCTAATTTTTCCATAATTTTTGGTTTGGCCAATTAGTACAATTTATTCATTAAAGGCTCCCTTGTTTCGCAGTTCAGTGGACCTAACATCTCTTCATTAAAAATTGATTATGTCATGATACAAAAATCAGATAATGTTTCTATTTGTTTCTAATCAAAACAGACTCACTAAGAAATCTATACATATAAGCTTTGACTTATAATTATTTTTTTTACAATTTCTAGTGATTTTCCAAAGTTGGAACAGGGGATCACGAAGTCACTCTAAACAAGTCTCATGGAAATTTAAATATCTCAGAATATAGACTTCCTTTGCTATGGAATTAATTCTATATCTCATTCACCATTTAATTCCATTTCTACAATTTTTAGTGATTTTTGAAATCCATGTCACTGCTACTGTTTCCTAACTGTTCCATGGCCAACTCTTACTCTTTCATCGTTTCTTTGCATCAAACCTCATTTAGGCATACATAACAAAAAAAAATGTTCTTATTTAGATATATTATAAGCAATCATTACCAAGTATTCACATGCCATTCTTTAATCATATCATAAGAACATACACACAAAATAGCCAAGTCCCTATACATGCCATAACTTAAAGTATTTCTAGTCACAAAATACCGAGATAACTCGTTGATAGTGTGAGGGAATCTCCGATGTCCTTACGATTTTTCAAATTGGCTTTGTGATACTATAAAAAAGGGAGAAAAGAAAGAAAGTAAGCATAAAGCTTAGTATGTTTGCATGTAAATAAATAACAACATTCTAAATGAATTATCAAGATAACCTAAACCTTTAGAACATGGACTTATCTTACCTTCCCTTTGGCACACTCTGTAAATTTTCTGTTGAACCATTTGAAATACTAAGGATACACAGGTACCTTTCCTTTTTAAACTTACCATTGCCATGTCTTGACATGGTCTTACGTATCCTTGCTTTATGAACTCACCATTGCCATGCCTTGGCATGGTCTTACATGGGATCTTTGCCTTATAGTAGCTTATCAATGCCATATCTTGACATGGTCTTACATGATTTCCTTACCTTGTAGAACTTACTAATATCATGCCTTGGCATGGTCTTACTGTCACAGTCCGGTTTTAACCCTAGTCAGAATAGTGGTTTCGAGACCACATATCTGAGTCAAAAAAATGTTTAATATTATTTTCTATGTCTATTATAAGTGAATTGACATATGTGAAAGTCTCGTGTAAAAATTTAACTGTTTGTGTGCTTAATTTGCAAAAAGGACCTAAATGCGTAAAATGTAAAAGTTGTATCCTAGATGGTAAAGTGCCTATTTGAGTTGGATTTCTAAAGCAAAGGTCCTTTGTTGTTATTTGTCCATTGAGAATGTTAATGGACTAAAACAACCATCCATGAAATGGTTTTATAATTGTTTATAAAATGACAAAATAGGAAATTGATATTAAAGTCATATTAATTAAAAGAAAAATAATAAAATTCATTTTATTTCTTTATGTTCATCAACCCAAATTGGCAACAAAAAGAAAAGAAAAAGAGTTTTAGGGTTCAGCTAGGTTTGAGCTTGATTAAGGTATGAGTTTTGTTCGGTTTTTGATAATTTCTACGTTTTTGTAATCGTTGCTTCGTATACTATCAAACCCATGCTTCAATTTCTAATTTTTGGGATGATTTTGAAATGTTCCATTGATGAAATTATGAGTTTTGTGATGTTAGTTGATGAATTATGGAAGCTTGATGTTGGGTTTAAATGGGTTGTCTTTGAATTTTTGATGAAATTGAGTAATTTGGGCTAAATTGAAAAAATTTTATTTTGAGGGACTAAAACGTGAAATAAATGAAATGTATGGACTTGTATGAGAGTCATGAAAATTCGGCTAAGCTTGTGTACTAGAAAAGTTTGTGTATTTTGTGATTTTGTGAATTAGGGACTAAAGTGTCGAAATGTGAAAATGTGAGGCCTATTTTGCAAAGTACCCTAATTGTGTGTATATGGATTGTGTTGAATGATTTGGTGAATAAAAGAGTTAATTTTGAATACATATAGATCAAGAAAAGAGGAATTCTGACTTAGACCGAGGGAAATCGAAGATTGTAGAATAAACAGTTTGAGTCGACAAATTCTGAGTACAAGGTAAGTTCATACTTAAAATATGATGATGAGTAGGTTTTGATGGCTTTATTATACATGGATTGTGTATAATTGAATTGGATGAATATGATGATGAATCGAAAGTATTTGGCACTAAGTCTGCGATTTAAAATTGCTTCAGCTACTAAGGCACTAAGTGTGCAATACCGACTTAGCTTCGGTTAGTTGAGATCGCACCAAGTGTGTAGAATCGTTCTAGCTTCGGCTAATCTTTAAGCACTAAGTGTGCGGATTATTAAAGCATTGGTAATCATCAGAAAGTCTTAAAGTATTCGAACAAGAGGTGAGATTGTAACAAATGAACATGAAAATGTTCCAGTAAGTATAATACCTACGTGGTAGGTGGTAAAACGTATAAAAGTTTATTGAATTTGTATAAACATATAGCTGTTGTTAGCATGGACTTGGTGGATGAATTGAGAAATTATATTTACTTATGTATTGATGTTTCATATTTTATATTGTCGATGTTTTGGTACAAGCTTACTAAGCTTTTGAAAGCTTCCTTTGTGTGTATATACATTGTTTTATAGTTATCGAAGCTACTGCAAGCTCGGGGATCATCCAGGATCGTCACCAGACTATCGAACCTCATTTTAGTACTTTTAAAAATGCATATTTATGAAGTATGGCATGTATAAGCTAGTAGTGTGAGAAGTATGTTTTGTGATGTATATGCTTAGCCATGTGACTTGGCTAATTTGTGCTTGAACTTATGGTTGATAGTGGTTCATGGTATGTGATGATAATATGAAATTGTGATATTTTTTAGTTGGTAAGTCTTGGTAAGATTAACTTGAGATTGAATGATGTATGGAAGGAAATGCTTTGGTATGATATTACCTTATGTTAGGTATGAATTGGTAAGGTTTATGGGTACGAATTTTGGTGACTATTATATGGTATGAAAAGGGTTATGTTTTGGTGTTGAATTTGGCTGAAATGGTGTTATAAATATGTTAGTTTCCTTTGCCTGGAGGATGACCAAATTGAGATGGAAAATTGGCTATTTAAATGGCCTGTTTTTGTCCACACGGGCAGAGAAAAGGGCGTGTGTCTCTGCCGTGTGCGACACATGGCTATGTTGCACTGTCGTGTGTCCCCTAGGGTACCCTACAATTGTAAGTCAGGCTTGAACACGGCCAAGACACATGGGGGTGTGGTCTGGCCGTGTGATCTTAATTGGTATGATGACATCACAAATAGAATACCCCCTATTTTTGGCACGGCCTAGCACACGACCTGGACACGGGGGTGTGGTTTTGCCGTGTGGGCAAGTTAGTAGCTATGCCCTGTTTTGCCATGACATACGGGCGTGTCTAGACCGTGTGAGGCACATGGCCTGTTCATACGGGCATGTGACCTTTTAAAAGTTGTAAATTTTTATAAGTTTTGAAACTTTCATATGTTGTCGATTTGGTCCCGAACGCATTTTTAAGTATTGTATACTCGTTTTTATGATCTTAATGAATCTGCATGAATGAGATTTACTGCAATGAGATAATATTTGATATTCAATTATTCTGGTTTGTGTTATGAGTTTAGTAATGTCTCTTAACCTATACAGGCAACGATTATAGATTAGGGGTGTTACATTTTATTGGTACCAGAGCTATGGTTTAGTCGGTTCTAGGACTACCATAACGTATGTGAGTCTAGCTATACATGCTATATTTATGAACTGCGATAGTGTGATGAATCCCGATAGAGCTGTAGCAGACAATGTTAAAAGAAATGCGCCTGCTCATGCGCGAGGGGTGGTGCAAGGTAATTCTCGACTGGCTACGAGTAGCCGTGATGGTAAGGCTAAACAAGCCTTGTGACATACCTAATTTGACCCTAGTCGGAATGTGGTTTCGGGACCACAAAATCGAGTCATAAAAATTTACTTTAATTTTAATTGCATATATTTGATGTGTAATAGTGTGTGTATGAAAAATTAATGTTTTAAATTATTCTTAGGAATGTGAATTTTCTTGAAATGAATTAGTTGAGAAACTTAGAAAAGATGATAGGTAAATTGTAAGGATCAAATAACAACAAGGTGAGAAAACTTGGGTTTGCATGTCAAATTGCCCAAAACTCAAGTAGTGGCCGGCCAAGCAAGGATGGTTCTTCCATTAAGTTGAATTTTTAATGTAATGCTTTTATTAGTAAATGGTTAAAATAAATTAAAGAAAGGAAAGATGAATAAAATAAGAAAGCAAGAGAAAGTCTTCATCTTCTTTCTTTTTCAAGTGCCGTGAGCTAAGAGAAAGAAGGGAGAAATGTTCTAAGACATTCGGCCATCCTAAGGGGTTGATTAAGGTAGGATTCATGTTAGTTTTGTTAAAATTTTTGTGAAAATCTAGTTAGTAGCCAATGTCTTATTATATCCCATATGTTAATTTTCTACCTAAATAGGTAATTAAATGGCATACGGTTAGGGAGAGGTAAATGCTAAGAGTATGGTGCTTTTGATGTTGTGAATGGAAATAGTAGAAAGGTGAAAGAAAATTTAGGTAGAAATGTAGTTATATGTGGATTTATATGATGTTACAAATAGATGTGAAGCTATGCTAGATTAGGAAAAATTCGGTCAAGTGTTCATGAGAGGAAACTATGTGATTAAAAGAATAAAAATGATATTATAATTGATAGTATATGTATTCGGCCATCTAATTAAGTGTATAGGTGATGTTAAATCTAATTTTTGCACATTCGGCTATATAAGTATGCCCATTTGTGATATTACCTTTGATTGTATAAAATCGACTAAAATGAGTAATTAGTAAGGGTGGTTGCCTAATATACAAATATGTATATATGTATGTGTAATTGGATTATTGATAGTAAGGTGATATTATATGGTTATTAGCCGAATGGCTCAAAAGCATAAGGTAGAAAGATAAAAATTTACCATGTGTTTCTTATGATATGAAATCATTAATATCTTGATATAAATATTTAGCAAGACGGTTAAACTAGTTTAACTTATATGATTAAGCTCAAGAAGTTAAAGGAGGGGAATCAAGCAAGGGCAAAGCAAAGAACATCGAGTAGCTGAGTTGGAACCGTTTTACCCAACACAAGGTAAGTCCTTAAGCATTTTTGTAAGGTTGATTAGTTTGTATATAAATAATACTAGTGAATCATAAAAGAATTCCTTTTGATGAGTATTCTTTTGGAGTGATTTTCCTATTTATTAATGTGACCATATGTGCTATTTGAATTAAGTAAATTGCCTTATCATAATGAGTTAACATATGACACTATGTGTGCGGAATTAAGTGGCACTATGTGTGCTGATTTGGATGTTGAAGCATGAGAGAAAATCCATTGCACTGAGTGTGCGGTTTACTATGGCACTATGTGTGCAAATTCGGTTGATAATATAAAATGTGCATGAAAGAACGGAGTGGTAGAACTAGTAACTAAAATATGGAACTTGAGACATGTGCTGAGTAGGTATAAATTTATCTAGTGCATCATGATTCCATGCTTTGAGGAATCGGGTCTAAATCAATTGGGTTATTTTGGTATTTGATTTGATTGTAGGACTTGGCATGAGATTGAATCGAAATTCTAAGAAATTATAGCATAGTTCGGTATGGTTGGAGTAACTGATTTTGCATTATTTGCTTTCTCTTATGATCTTTTATAAATGGATGGTATGTAAGGCTTATGACTTACTGAGTTATATACTCATTTGGTGTGTTTGTTTGTTACTTATTTAGGTTTCTTTGACCCATTTTGTGTGCTCGGGACCATCGTCGAAGTCATCACACCAGCTTGCAACTTTTTGGTACCCTATTCTTAGTTGGTCTAAGAGAACATTTCGGCATGTATAGGCTATTATGTTTTGTTTGAACTTTAATATGTAAACTTTTAGCCATGCGAATATGGCTTGAATGCTAAGTTTGGATTTGGCCTTATGGGTGCTTAGTTATAAGGTTCAGTAAGTTTGGCCTTGATAATTCGGTTTTGATTGAGTAATAGTCTAAGTCTATTTGATTATTATGCCGTATGCCATGGCTGATCATTTTTGGTGTTACACTTATGATATGGTTATTGAGTAGTATGGAAATTCTTGATAATGACTAGCCATTGGAATGGCTAATCATGATCATATTTGGTGTTATGTATGTCAAATTACTAGCTAATCCATGGAAACCATGAAATAGGTAAATTTTACCATAAAATAGATTCAGACAGCAGTAGTGATGTGAATTTGGAAAATCACTAAAAATAGTATAAATGGAATTAAATAATGAATAAATTATGGAATCGAAGCTTTATGAGTCTATTTTCATATGGAAGAAGCAAAACAGGTATATGAGCTATGTTTTATGAGATGTTTAAATTTTTGTGAAACAGGGCCAGAGCGATTTCTGGATCCCCTATTTTGACTTTGAAAATTCACCATAAATTTTGAAAAAATAATTAGAAGTCATGCTTTATATGTAAAGATTCATTATTGACTATAGTTTTATTAGAGATAAACGGCATAGGCATTGAAGCCTTGTACATGGAGATATCTAATTCGTAATGCATAGAGGTCAGAGTAGTCGAACCCTGATACAGGGGAGACTTTAACTAATAAACTGTAGTAATTGGCCCAACCAAAAATTCTATAAAAATTTTTAATGGATAAATATATGAGTCTAGTTTCAGGAAAAATTTACAGAATTGGATTTCGAGCTTCCAAACTCGAGATATGATTTTTAAAGAGACTGTGATGCAATTAGCCAGCTTGTCTAGAAAATTTTAAAATGAATTGTATCAGCTGTTTAAGTAATGAATTAAGCCCGTTAACACCTTGTGTTCGACTCCGGCAACGGTATCGGGTACGGGGTGTTACAAGCCTTCTATCAGATGATGAATGATTGGTTCACTCAATATATTAGAACCAATCTAGTTGTACAACAACCTCTACCCGCGGTTAATTCTCCTCAAACTCCTATTATACCGCCAGTGAATCTGGTACAGTTGAGTAGACCACCAATTGATAAGATTAAAAAATATGAGGCTAAAAAGTTCTGAGCTACAACAAACGATGATGCTGAAAAAGTCGAGTTCTGGTTAGAGAACACAATAAGAGTGTTTGATGAGTTGTCCTTGAGTCCAGAAGAATGTATAAAATGTGTCCTTTCACTTCTGAGAGACACAGCGTATCACTTGTGGAAAACTTTGACGTCTTTGGTTCTGAGTGAACGAGTTACATGGGATTTCTTCCAAGCTGAATTCAGAAAGAAATATATTAGTCAGAGATTCATTGATCAGAAGCACAAAGAGTTTCTCGAGCTTAAACAAGGTCGTATGTCTATCACAGAATACGAGCGGGAATTTGTAAGGTTGAGTCAGTATGCCCACGAATGTGTATCTTCAGAACCAATAATGTGCAAGATATTTGAAGATGGTTTGAATGAAGATATTCGCTTGTTAGTCAGGATTTTGGAAATCAAAGAATTTGTAGTGCTTGTTAAACGAGCATGTAAAGCTGAAGATCTTGGGAAAGAGAAAAGAAAGGTTGATTTTGAAGCTAGAGAAGTACGAAAGAGATCATTGGGCAAATCATTTCAATCTGGATCCAAGAAGTTTAGAGATGCTAGCAGTCATTCAAAGAATAGTGTGGGACATTCGAATAGAGATTGTGCGAGATCGCAATCAAATTTCAAATCTTCATCCACGTCTGTTGCCAGTGTTGATAATGCAAAGAATGAAAAGCTTGAGTGTGATCAATATGGAGGACGACACTTTGGTGAATGCTGGGAAAAAAGTAATAACCGAGGTTGTTATAGTTGTGGTTCAAGAAATCATTTTATCAAAGATTGCCTAGATTTAGATGAAAAAGGTAATGTTCAGAATCTAAGGCAGAGTGGTAATGCTCCTCGTGGTAGACCTTCCAGAAATTTAGGAGATGTAAGCGGTAGTCAGAGAGGAACGAAAGACACAACTGTTAGATTTGAGGCTCGTGCACCTGCCAAAGTCTATGCTATTCGAGCTCGTGAGGAAGCTTTATCACCAGATGGATTATGGGTAAATTTACTCTCTATGATACTTTTGTGATTGCTTTGATAGATCCTGGATCAACGCATTCGTATATATTTATGAACTTAGTGAACAGTAAGACTTTGCCTATAGAGTCTACTGAATTTGTAATTAGAGTTTTGAACCCACCTAAATAGATGTGTTCCAGTTGATAAAGTCTATAAGAGTTGTCCGTTAATGTTTCGAGATAATTGTTTTCCAGCTGATCTGATGTTATTGCCTTTCGATAAGTTTGATATAATTCTGGGTATGGGTTGGTTAACTTTGCATGATGCTATGGTGAACTACAAACGAAAAATCATTAATCTGAGATGCAAGAATGATGAAATAGTCAGAATTGAATCTAGTGATTTGAATGGATTGCCTGCTATAATATCTTCGATGAAAGCTTTGAGTATTGTGAGAAAGGGTTGTGAAGCTTATTTTGCATATGTGATTGATTCAAGAGTGTCATAAAAGAAAGTTGAATCTGTACCTGTTGTCTGTGTGTTCCCTGTTGTGTTTCCTGAAGAACTTTCAGGACTACTTCCAATTAGAGAGGTAGAATTTGGCATAGAATTGGTACCTAGTACTATTCCGCTTTCGATAGCTCCGTACAGAATGGCTCCGACTGAACTAAAAGAATTAAAGTCTCAGTTACAAGAGTTGATCGATCGAGGGTTTGCTAGATCGAGTTTCTCACCTTGGGGTGCTCTGGTTTTATTTGTGAAAAATAAAGACGGTATGATGAGAATGTGTATAGATTATCGTCAATTGAATGAGGTGACTGTCAAGAATAAGTATTCACTGCCCTGAATTAGTGATTTGTTTGATCAGTTGAAAGGAGCTACTATGTTTTCGAAAATAGATTTAAGATCAGGCTATTATTAGCTGCGAGTGAAAGACTCAGATATTCTGAAGAATGCTTTTAGAACGAGGTACAACCACTATGAATTCTTAGTTATGCCTTCCGGATTGACTAATGTACCTACTATCTTTATAGATTTGACGAATAGAATTTTTAGACCGTATTTAGACCAATTTGTTGTTGTATTCATTGATGACATATTAATTTATTCACGTGATGAATCCGAACATGCCGAACATCTGAGAATAGTGTTACAGACTCTGCGAGATAAACGGTTGTATGCGAAGTTCAGTAAATGTGAGTTCTGGTTGCGAGAAGTTGGTTTTCTGGGTCATATTGTATCAGCCTCTAGTATTTAAGTTCATCCAAGCAAAATTTTAGCTATTTTAGATTGGAAACCTCCGAGGAATGCAACTGATGTTCGTAGTTTTCTGGGACTTGCTGGTTACTGCAGAAGATTCATGAAAGGTTTTTCGATGATTGCGACTCTGTTGACAAAACTGCTACACAAACATGTGAAGTTTGAATGTTCTGAAAAATGTCAGAATAGTTTTGATCAATTGAAGAATTTGTTGACTGAAGCTCCGGTATTAGTACAACCTGAATCGGGTAAAGAATTTGTAATTTACAGCGATGCTTCGTTGATTGGTCTAGGATGTGTTCTAATGCAAGAAGGAAAAGTTAGTGCTTATGGTTCGAGACAGTTGTAGCCGCACGAAAAGAACTATCCGATGCACGATCTTGAGTTAGCTGCAATTGTGTTTGTTCTAAAAATTTGGCGTCATTTTTTGTTAGGTAAGAAATGGCATGTGTATTCGAATCATAAGAGTTTTAAGTATTTGATCACTCAGAAAGACTTAAATCTGCAACAGAGAAGATGGTTAGAACTGCTAAAAGACTATGAACTTGTGATTGATTATCACCTGGGAAAAACAAATGTTGTTGCTGATGCTTTGAGTCGAAAACCATTATTTTCTTTGCGTGTGATGAATGCTCATTTAGTTCTATCTAATGATGGTTCAGTTTTAGCTAAATTAAAAGCGAGATATTTGTTCTTATAGTAGATTATTGAAGCCTAGAAGATTGATAATGAGATTTTAGTTAAACGAGCTTAATGTAATGTAGAGTCTGATTCAGAATTCAGAGTTGATAAAAATGATTGGTTGAGATTTTGAGATCGAATTTATATTTCGAGAAATCTAGGGTTAATTCAAATGATTTTGAGTGAAGCTCACAGTAGTCATTTATCTATGCATCCGGGTAGTACGAAAATGTATAAGGATTTGAAACAACATTATTGGTGGTCCGGAATGAAAAGAGATATCTTTGATTTTATTTTTAAATGTTTGATCTATCAGCAAGTTAAAGCTGAACATCAGGTGCCATCTGGTTTGCTACAACTGATTATGGTTCAGGAGTGGAAATGGAAACGAGTGACCATGGATTTCGTTTCGGGTTTGCCCTTGTCTCCGAGAAAGAAAGACGCAATTTGGGTTGTAGTTGATTGTTTGACGAAATCAGATCATTTTATTCTAAATCGATTGATTACTCACTTGATAAATTAGCTGAGTTATATATTTTTGATATTGTGAGATTGCATGGTGTGCCATTATCGATAGTGTCAGATAGAGTCTCGAGATTTACATCGCGATTCTGGAAGAAGTTGCAAGATGCTTTGGGTACTAAATTGCACTTTAGTACTATTTTTCATCCACAAACAGATGGTCAATCTGAACGGATTATTTAGATACTTGAGGATAAGTTGAGATGTTGCATTCTTGAGTTTAAAGGTATGTGGGAACAATATTTACCGTTGATGGAATTCGCTTATAATAACAGTTTTCAGTCGAGCATTAAAATGGCACCATATGAAGCTTTATATGGTCGCAAATACCGTACACCTTTATATTGGACTGAGCTCAGCGAAAATAAGATTCACGGGGTTGATTTGATAAAAGAAACTGAACGGAAAGTAAAAGTGATCCAAAATAGTTTGAAAGCAGCTTCCGATCGTCAGAAATCATACGCAGATTTGAAAAGAAAAGACATTGAGTTGAAGAAAGTGCTTCGGTTTGGTAAAAAAGGCAAATTAAGTTTGAGGTTCATCGGGCCATATGAGATTATTTAGCGTATTGGACCGATAGCATGTAGATCGTCGTTACCACCAGAGTTAGAAAAAATTCACAAATGTGTTTCATGTATCGATGCTTCGATGATACAGATCCAATCCTTCGCATACAATTCCTCCGTCTGAGATCGAAATTCAGTCTAATATGACTTACGAAGAAAAACTGATCCGAATCTTAGTTCGAGAGGTTAAAGAGTTATGACATAAGAAAATTCCATTATTTAAAGTGATGTGGCATCGACATGGTGTTGAAGAGGCCACGTGGTAGCCTGAAGATACTATGAGACAGCAATATCCAAATCTATTTAACGGTAAGACTTTCGGAGACGAAAATCCCTAAGGGTGAGAATTGTAACAGCCCGGTTTTGACCCTAGTTGGAATAGTGGTTTCAAAACCACATATCCAAGTCAAAAAATATCTTAATATTATTTTTCGTGTCCATTATAAGTGAATTGACATGTGTGAAAGTCTCGTGTAAAAATTTAACTGTTTGTGTGCTTAATTTGCAAAAAGGACCTAATTGCGTAAAATGTAAAAGCTGTGTGCTAGATGTTAAAGTGCCTATTTGAGTTGGCTTTCTAAAGCAAGGGTCCTTATGTTGTTATTTGTCCATTGAGAATGTCATCCATTAAATGGTTTTATAATTGTTTATAAAATGACAAAATAGGAAATTAGTATTAAAGTCATATTAATTAAAAGAAAAACAATCAAATTCATTTTATTTCTTTATGTTCATCAACTGAAATTGGCAAGAAAAAGAAAAAGAAAAAGAGTTTTAGGGTTCGGCTAGGTTGAAGTTAGATTAAGGTATGAGTTTTGTTCGGCTTTTTATAATTTCTACATTTTTGTAATCGTTGCTTCGTATATTATCGAACCCATGCTTCAATTTCTAATTTTTGTGATGATTTTGAAATGTGCCATTGATGAAATTATGAGTTTTGTGATGTTAGTTGATGAATTATAGAAGCTTGATGTTGGGTTTAAATGGGTTGTCTTTGAATTTTTGATGAAATTGAGTAATTTGGGCTAAATTGTAAAAATGTTATTTTGAGGGACTAAAATGTGAAATAAATGAAATGTATGGACTTGTATGAGAGTCATGAAAATTCAGCTAAGCTTGTGTACAAGCAAATTTTGTGTTTTTTGTGATTTTGTGAATTAAGGACTAAAGTGTTGAAATGTGAAAATATGAGGGATATTTTGCAAAGTACCCTAATTGTGTGTATATGGATTGTTTTGAATGATTTGGTGAATAAAAAGGTTAATTTTGAATACACATAGATCAAGAGAGTAGGAATTCCGACTTAGACTAAGGGAAAACGAAGATTGTAGAATAAACAATCCGAGTCGACAAATTCCAGTACGAGGTAAGTTTGTACTTAAAATATGATGTTAAGTAGGTTTTGATGGCTTTATTATACATGTATTGTATATAATTGAATTGGATGAATATGATGATGAATCGGAAGTATTTGGCACTAAGTCTGTGATAAACTACAATTTATACATATTTTTACCCCATGCTTAACACATTTTATGGATGATTTTTCCTTAGAATTGGTGAATTCGATGCTCCGAATGCCTTATTTCATGTTTTATACTTAGGAGAGCGAAAGGAATGAGAAACGGGCCAAAAACGAAGAAAATGGACCAAAGTACGAAGTCAACACGGCCTGGACTTCCTCACACGGGCATACCACATGGCTGTATCAATTTGGAAGATTCGAAGCATAATTCACATGGGTGTGTCCCTGCCGAGCCCAAGTTGAGTCCAATTCGGAAAAGGCTAATTTTGAGGGTTTTTAGGCATTCTAAAGCCTTTAAATACGCCTTAAAGAAAGAGAAAAGGGGAGGCACGGAGAGGAAGGAAGGAATTACTAGAAGGAAGCTAATTGATCCATCTCAGAAGCCGGTTTCATCATCAAGACTGAAGATCTCCCCTCAACTTCCCTCAGGATTTTTGGGTTTTATTTATGTTTTATATTCGTTATTCTTCTGAGATGTTTTCCTTTTTAGTTATGAACTAAATCCCCTAAGTGCCTAAGGGGAATGAAACCTAAGACGAATCTTGTTATTATTTTCTGAATTGTATGATAAATATTTAACTTGTTCTTAATTCTTTTTTTGATATCCAGGATACTGATTCAAGATAAGCTCTTATTCAGAGGAGGAATAAACTCTGTTTAAGAGTACATTTATCATAATTAAGTGGAATTGATTGCGCGCCTAGAGATAGGGTGACAAGATTTTGCCGGATTAGGGTGAAACCTAATAGAGGGATCCATAGATCGAGTTAATGCAACCCTAGAGTGTTAATTAGAGAAAAGTCTCAATTATTCAATTTAGGGATTAGACGTTATTAGTCTTGGATAGGGATAATAACATAACTTAGGGATCTCTACGGAACAAGTTAAATGAATAAATCGTCCAATTCGGAGCCAGAATAACAAGTACAGTCTAGGTGGATTTTTCCTTCGGTACTGTCTTAATTCAATCATATTCCAAAAGTAATCCCCCAATTCCATTCTCTGTGAATTCTTAGATTAGTTAATTAGTTAGTTAAAACCAAACCACCTTATTTTTAGGCTAGATAATAAAAAGACAGTCATTACTAGTACTTTTAGTTCCTTTGGGTTCGACAACCCGATCTTGCTAAAACTACACTACTGTTCGATAGGTACACTTGCTTGCATCGCGATTAATTATAAATATTTAAAACTTACCTATCACGAAAATTGCGACCAATTTTTTGGCGCCGTTGCCGGGGAATTAAGATATTTGAAACGCTCAATTTTTATTACCCATTTATTTTTCTTGAAATTTAATTTAATTTAATTTTTTATAATTTATTAATTTACTTTTTCTTTCTCTTGGCAGGTTTTTATAGTTTATGACAAGAAGAAACCTGTCAGGACCACTACTCTTTAACGAATAAATCGATCGCACAGCTCACAGAAACCAAAGAGAAATAAGGCGAAGCTTAAGATACACAGAGAATGAGCAAGACGATGATACTCAACCCCCAACTGAAGAGATGGCTGAAAACCAAGACAATCAGTTACCTCCTATAATTGCAGTTAATCAAAATCCTGCTCCACGCACTATGTATGATTATGCTAAACCTTGTTTAACAGGAACTGAATCGAGCATAGTTAGACTTGCTGTAGCTGCAAATACTTTTGAACTAAAACCTAACACTATTCAAATGATATAGCAATTTGTTCAGTTTGATGGATTGCAGGATGAGTATCCCAACACTCACTTAGCAAACTTTTTGGAACTATGCGATACATTTAAAATTAGTGGTGTTTCTAATGATGCCATTCGTCTTCAGTTATTCCCTTTTTCATTGAGGAACAAAGCTAAATAGTGGTTGTGTAACACCCAAATACCCGTATCCATTGCTGGAGTAGGGTCACATAACATAACCTGCTCAACTCCTCTATAGAACACTTCGCGTACATAAGAATCAGATTTGCACTTTTAAGTTTCAATAATTTCGAATCCAATGTAATTAAATAATTATAACAATAATAGCATGTTTCCATGAGTAACTTCTATAGTATGCGCATACAAAAGGGTAAAAGTGTAAAGTCTTGAGCTTAATGAATAACATCATAAAACTAAAACTTTTTTATTCATTTGGTGATTTTTCTCCTCTTGACCGAATACACAGACATAATATATATCTCAAATACTTAATATGTTAGTTCAAGCATAACATAATCACACTCATATCACAAATATGAACTTATATGTCAAGTTGATTAACACTTCAAGATTTATATCTAAACCGTTATCAAATCCATACATAGGACTTTAGCCATATTTGCATGGCTTTATATACAATACTATCAAAATAGCAAACCTCCCAAAATATTATCCTATACATGCCATAATGTCTACTAGAGTTTTAAACAAAGGTACCAAAAAGGTTGTCAAAAGATGCGATGACTTCGTAACGGTTCCAAGCTTTCCTCGACAAGATGATCTATACAAAACCAATAAACACATCAAGTGAGTTATTAACTCAGTAAGTCCTAAGAAATTTCAAGAATGTAATAACCCGATTATCTTAGCAAAATAAAATTTCAATCCAATACTAGTTGAATTCAACCATGATATCACAAGGAAATCTTATGTCACATACGTACATTATGAATTTGGTACATACTTACCCGAATTCACTATGTACTCCTACACCATTTAATCACAAATTGAAAATACCATGCTAAATATCATATACAAATAATTGGCGTATATGTAAACGACATATAATGTCCAATTATTTAAATAAAGCACAAACCAAGCCGCTCCATCTATCAATCCAATCTCCAATCCATTTAGATTTATTTATCACTACTTTATATCTTTGTTCAATTATATACTAATTGAGCCGATTACCTTTCTCTTCTTTCTCTCTTCCCAAGCATTATATATTAATACACATATTAGAATCAAATCCCATGTCTAGTATCCATGCACATTTCATTACTCCCAATTTAATGTTTTAATGAATTTTCATTTGCACAAGTAGTGTTCCACGATTGATATCGCACACTTAGTGCTCGATTTGAAAGTCCGCACACATAGTGCTCTTACTTATTCGCACACATAGTGCCACATTTTCTCGCACACATAGTGCCATGTAATCTCGCACACATTGCGCCGCATAGCCTTGCACACATAGTGCTGTATTTTCTTATCTATAGCTACCACAATATCATAGATTGGTCAATATTTTCACATTCGATTGTCAGAAACTCATACATACCATGGTTTCTTATCCAACTTATTTTGTGTCATTTATGTGCAATGTTATCCGTAGCTTAAATTACTTAAGGACATACTGTTTTTTTAGCCGGATGAACAACTCCGATTGGCTACTCAACCGCTTTCGCTTTCCCTTTGGCCGAACTTGGCTCCCTTTGATCTTGAGCTCCAACTAAGCAAATAAAATAACTCAATCATCGTAGCCCCAATTTATATTCATTCCTCATAGACGCACACAAAAATTCGGTATTCCATCTAATATTAACCAAGCCATAACAATATAACATTTAAATATTCAAGATTTATCACCTAATAACTAAAACCGATCATCAAATTTATTGAACCATTTTTTTTATTCCTTCAAGACCCTATTCGGCATTTGCCCACACATAATTTAAAATTTAACCTTTAAACTTAATGCATATCCAAACATACTTCTCATCTATTCCATTAATTCGATACATATACAAGATCAATTTCAGCAACTCACATTTCCAAATTTTTCAATACTCAACAATTTGTCAATTAATTAGCTAAGCTCATTTTCGGTTAGTATTCATTTAAATACTATCAAGCTCATATACTTCTAATTTCATGAGTTCAACATCTTAATGCCCATTTTAATCACTCAAATAAATTTCCAATACATAAATTAAGTCACTCAAACAATCTTAATTTAAATTCGACAAACACACATACCAAACTATCTTAGCCAAATTCTCCATAACACTTAAACTAAAATATGCACATTAAACTTACTGAATTTTCATTATGCCTTTCACTCCTAGAACATAAAAATATCAATCTTATTCCTTCATCCATGTCTCGGTCAATTGCTCAAATTACCCCATAAACATGAATTTTGCACTTTAACTTATCTACCATGAATCATTCGGCCTTAACACTTATTTGAACCATTTCTTGTACAAGAAAGTAAAAATAAAATGAACATTCCATTTAAACCCCATATATGGCCGAATGCACAAAGTATTACCCAACTAACAATTCAACAAATTTAAAATCATTCTAACATCTACTTGTTCAATACAACATGAAAACAACCTCTAATTCCAACATCTTGATACACGGCCTAGTGCCCAAACCACCATAGAAATTTGATTTTCTTGACATGGCCAAGAAATGCATTTAACAATTAACTTAAACATATAAAAAGATTTCAAAATCACTTCAAAACGTACCTCCAACTAGCAAAAGAAGGTGCCGAATTGCCTTAGTGTAATTTATCTTTTTCTTTCCTTTTGTTTCGGTTTTGCAAGAAGAAGATGATGAACACTTATGTTTCAATTTCTTCTTTTATTCATCTTTTTATTTTTAATTCATATAATTTATGATGTTTTAATCACTTATCAATATAATATTTTAATTAAATTAAACTTAGTGGAGGGACATCATTACTTGGCCGCCCACTTAATGCATATTCGGCATTTTGACATGCAAACCCAAACTTTCATACTTTGAAATTATTTGGTCCTCACACATTTACCTAACATATTTTCTAAGTTTCTCAACTAAGTCCTTTCAAGTGAAATTCACATTCATATGACTAAATTAAAACATCAAATTTTTCACACATGCACTATCACACATAGAAGATATGAAAATTAATTTTTAATAAATTTTATGACTCAGTTTTGTGGTCTCGAAACCACATTCCGACTAGGGTCAAATTAGGGCTATCACAACTCTCTCCCACTTAGAAATTTTCGTCCTAAAAAATTTTACCATCGAATAAATTCGGATAACGTTCTTTCATAGAGTCTTCGAGCTCCCAAGTAGCTTCTTCTACTCTATGTTTGACCCATAATACTTTTACTAAAGAAATCTTCTTATTTCACAATTTTTTTCACTTCCTGAGCTAAGATACGGATCGATTCTTCCTCATAGCTCAAATCCGATTGAATCTCAATTTTAGATGGATTAACCACATGTGAAGAATCAGACCTATACTGTCTAAGCATCGATACATGGAACACATTATGAATCTTTGTGAGTTCAGGTGGCAGAACCAATCTCTAAGCAACCGGACCTATCCGTTCTGCTATCTCGTACGGTCCAATAAATCTTGGGCTCAATTTGCCCTTACGGCTAAATCAGAGTATTTTTTTCTAGGCTGAGACTTTCAAAAATACTTTATCACCAATTTGATACTCAATATCTTTGCGTTTCAAATCTGCATATGATTTCTGACGATCCAATGCTGCTTTCAAACTATCACTAATACTTTCACTTTTTCTTCAGCTTCTCCGATCAAATCAACCCCGTATATCTTATCTTCACTAAGTTCGGTCCAATACAGTGCTGTGCGGCATTTACGACCGTATAAAGTCTCGTATGGTGCCATCTTGATACTTGGTTGGAAGCTATTGTTGTATGCAAATTCAATCAAAGGTAAATATTGTTCCCACGAACCACTGAACTCGAGAATGCAACATCTCAACATATCTTCGAGTATCTGAATAACTCGTTCAGATTGACCATCCGTCCGGGGATGGAAAGCAGTGCTAAAATGTAACTTAGTACCCATCACTTCATGTAATTTTCTCTAGAATTGGGATGTAAATCTGGGGTCTCTATCAGAAACAATAGAAGTAGGTACTCCATGTAGTTGAACAATTTGAGAAACATATAATTCTACCAATCTATCGAGTGAAAAATCCATGCGAACAGGGATAAAATGAGCGGACTTCGTCAATCTATCAATAATAACCCAGATTGAGTCTTTCTTGCTCTGCGTCAACGGTAAACCAGATACAAAGTCCATCGTTACTCGATCTCATTTCCACTCAGGTATCATGATCGGCTGTAGTAATCCCGATGGCACCTGATGCTCCGCTTTCACTTGTTGATATCAAACATTTAGAAACAAAGTCGGAAATGTCTCTTTTCATACCATGCCACCAATATTGTCTTTTTAGATCGTTGTACATTTTCGTGCTACCAGGATGGACCGACATTCGGCTACTATGGGCCTCACTCAAAATCATCGAAGTAAGTTCTAAATTTCTCGGGACACATAATCGACCTCTGAATCTTAAACAATCATTGTCGTCAATTTGAAACTCTGAACCCGTATTAGAATCACATTGAGCTCGTTTAACAACCAATTCGTCATCGATTTTCTGTGCTTCACAAATTTGTCGTATTAATACTGGTTCTGCTTTTAATTCCACTACTAGCACATCATCAGCGGAAATAGACAAATGTACATTTATTGCTTGAAGAGCAAATAGAGATTTTTGACTTAGGGCATCAGCCACCATGTTTGCCTTACCTGGATGATAATCAATGACAATTTCGTAATCCTTTAATAATTCAAGCCACCGTCGTTGTCTCAGATTCAAGTCTCTCTGAGTCATTAAATATTTTAGGCTTTTATGATCAGTATAAACATGGCATTTCTCTCCAAACAGGTAATGACGCCAAATTTTAAGAGCAAACACAATCGCAGCTAGCTCAATATCATGAGTTGGATAAATTTTCTCGTGAGGCTTTAGTTGTCTCGAAGCATACGCAACAACTCTACCCTCCTGCATCAACACACCCAAACTGTTCAAAGAAGCATCACTGTAGACTACGAACTCTTTACCAGACTCTGGCTGAACTAACGCAGAAGCCTCCGTCAAAAGCGTTTTCAGCTGGTCGAAACTTGTCTGACACTTCTCTGACCACTCAAACTTGATATCTTTCTGGAGTAGTTTCCTCAACGGTGTTGTGATCATTGAGAAACCTTTAACGAATCATTGATAGTACCCAGCAAGTCCCAGAAAGCTCTGAACTTTAGAAACATTCCTCGGAGGTTTCCAACCAAGAATGGCTGAAATTTTGTTCGGATCAACTTTAATACCCGAAGCGGATACAACATGTCCCAGAAAACTGACCTCCCTTAGCCAGAATTCACATTTACTGAATTTTGCATACAACTGATTATCTCGCAAAATCTGAAGTACAAGCCTTAAGTGTTCAGCGTGTTCAGACTCGTTGTGAGAATAAATCAGAATATCATCTATGAACACCACCACAAATCGATCTAAATACTATCTAAATACCCGATTCATCAGATCCATGAAAATCGCAGGGGCATTAGTGAGCCCAAACGGCATCACTAAAAACTCATAGTGTCCGTATCTTGTTCTGAAAGCAGTCTTAGGAATGTCTAAATCTCTAACTCGCAACTGATAATAGCTAGATTGCAAATCAATCTTCGAAAACACGGACACTCCTTTCAACTAGTCAAATAAGTCATCTATCTGCGGCAACGGATATTTATTCTTTATCGTCACTTTATTGAGCTGACGATAATCAATACACATTCACATAGTTTCGTCTTTCTTTTTCACGAACAGTACTGGAGCACCCCAGGGTGAGAAGCTGGGTCGCGCAAAACCTCTGTCAGTCAACTCTTGCAAATGAGCTTTCAATTCTTTTAACTCAATCGGTGCCATATGATACGGAGCGATCGAAATTGGTGTCATACCTAGAACCAATTCTATGCCAAACTCTACTTCTCTAATAGGTGGCAATCCTGGTAATTCCTCAGGAAACACTTCTGGATACTCACAAACTACATGCACAGTCTCGAGCTTTCGTTCCGATACCTTACTATCCAGTACATATGCAAGATAAGCTTCATAACCCTTTCTCACATATTTCTGAGCTAACACAAAAGATATCACTGCTGGTAACCCACTCAGATCACTAGATTCAACTCGAATCATTTCACCACTCGAACATCGCAAGTCTATAGTCTTTCGCTTGCTTTACCATAATGTCATGTTCAGTTAACCAGTCCATTCTGAGAATAATATCGAATTCGTCGAAAGGTAATAGCATCGAGTCCACCGAAAAATAGAAATCTGTAATTATTAATGAACATCTCTTGCATACCTTATCAACTAACACATACCGACCCAAAGGGTTTGACACTCGTATCGCAAACTCAGTAGACTCAACAGGTAGAGTCTTACTGGATGCTAATGTTTCACATACGTAAGAATGAGTCGAACCAGGATCAATTAAAGCAAGCACACTAGTACTATAGAGAGTGAATGTACCAGTGACAACATCAGGGAAGGATACCTCCTCTCGTGCACGGATGGCATAAGCTCTGGCGAGGGCACGAGTCTCAGATCGAACAGCCATATCAGAAGTCCCTCTCTGATTACCACCCCTGCCTCTTGTATTTCTCGGTGGTCTACCTCTAGTTGTTGCACCACTCGATCTCGCACCCACGAACCGCATCTATAACAGGCTCTGTTAATAGACTTACCCCAACAATCACCTACATGTCGTCTTCCACACTGTGGACATTTAGGTTTTTCTTGCCGATTGTTGCCAACACTAGCAACCGAAGTAGCTCGAGAGTCCGTTGATGGTCGCTCCTTAATAGAAATTCCTGCAGTCATCTTTGATCTGTTAGTATCGTCTCTAAACTTCTTTGCAGCCGAGAAAGAAGTTTTACCTGCCGATCTTTCACGAAAGTCTCTAACTTCAGATTCAGCTTTCTTTTTCTCCTTTCCAAGCTCTTCAGCCTTGCAAGCTCGTTCAACCAGTGTTACGAATTCTTTTATTTCTAGAATACCCACCAGTAGCTTTAAATCTTCATTCAATCCCTCTTCAAATCTTTTACACATGGCAACTTCATCAGTTACACACTCCCGAGCATATCGACTGAGTCTTACAAACTCACGTTCATATTCGGATACAGTCAAACGGCCTTGTTTAAGCTCCAAAAATTCTTTGCGCTTTTGATCGATGAATCATTTACTAATATACTTCTTATGAAACTCCGTCTGAAAGAAGTCCCAAGTAACTCGTTCCTTCAGAACAATCGAAATCAGGGTTCTCCACCAATAGTAGACTGAATCTCATAATAAGGATATGGCACACTTTAGACACTCATCGGGTGTGCAAGACAGATTAACGAAAACACGGATGGTATTATCAAGCCAAAACACAGCCCTTTCAGCGTCATCAGTAGCTGTGGCTCGAAATTCCTCGGCCCTGCGCTTCCTAATCAAATCAGCAGGAGGTTTACTCGCCTCAAAGGATCAGTAATTGCTGGTATTATAGGCACCGAAAGAGGATTATTTAAATTCGGGAATTGTTGAGCAGCCGGGTTTGTTCGGGCATATTGTGCAACCCACTCATTCATCATGGTAAAGAAGGCTTGCTTAGCCCCATCATCTTGATTACTCACAGATGGTTGAGGTTTAGCAGGCACTGTCCCTTGCGCGGGAGTAGGCGCTACACTCTCAACGTCATCCGCAAAGGGTCTATCTGGATTGGATTCCATTTACTAATAAAAACAACAATTTCAACCGTCAGAAGTCATCGCACTATCATATACTAATATTATGACATGTATAGCTAGACTCACACGCGCTACAGTTGTCCTAGAATCGACTAAACCGTGCTCTGATACCAATAAATATGTAACACCCAAATACCCGTATCCATTGCTGGAGTAGGGTCACATAACATAACCTGCTCAACTCCTTTATAGAACACTTCGCGTACATAAGAATCAGATTTGCACTTTTAAGTTTCAATAATTTCGAATCCAATGTAATTAAATAATTATAACAATAATAGCATGTTTCCATGAGTAACTTCTATAGTATGCGCATACAAAAGGGTAAAAGTGTAAAGTCTTGAGCTTAATGAATAACATCATACAACTAAAACTTTTTTATTCATTTGGTGATTTTTCTCCTCTTGACCGAATACACATACATAATATATATCTCAAATACTTAATATGTTAGTTCAAGCATAACATAATCACACTCATATCACAAATATGAACTTATATGTCAAGTTGATTAACACTTCAAGATTTATATCTAAACCGTTATCAAATCCATACATAGGACTTTAGCCATATTTGCATGGCTTTATATACAATACTATCAAAATAGCAAACCTCCCAAAATATAATCCTATACATGCCATAATGTCTACTAGAGTTTTAAACAAAGGTACCAAAAAGGTTGTCAAAAGATGCGATGACTTCGTAACGGTTCCAAGCTTTCCTCGACAAGATGATCTATACAAAACCAATAAACACATTAAGTGAGTTATTAACTCAGTAAGTCCTAAGAAATTTCAAGAATGTAATAACCCGATTATCTTAGTAAAATAAAATTTCAATCCAAAACTAGTCGAATTCAACCACGATATCATAAGGAAATCTTATGTCACATACGTACATTATGAATTTGGTACATACTTACCCGAATTCACTATGTACTCCTACACCATTTAATCACAAATTGAAAATACCATGCTAAATATCATATACAAATCATTGGCGTATATGTAAACGACATATAATGTCCAATTATTTAAATAAAGTACAAACCAAGCCGCTCCATCTATCAATCCAATCTCCAATCCATTTAGATTCATTTATCACTACTTTATATCTTTGTTCAATTATATACTAATTGAGCCGATTACCTTTCTCTTCTTTCTATCTTCCCAAGCATTATATATTAATATACATATTAGAATCAAATCCCATGTCTAGTATCCATGCACATTTCATTACTCCCAATTTAATGTTTTGATGAATTTTCATTTGCACAAGTAGTGCTCCACAATCGATATCGCACACTTAGTGCTCGATTTGAAAGTCCGCACACATAGTGCTCTTACTTATTCGCACACATAGTGCCAGGTTTTCTCGCACACATAGTGCCATGTAATCTCGCACACATTGTGCCGCATAGCCTTGCACACATAGTGCTGTATTTTCTTATCTATAGCTACCACAATATCATAGATAGGTCAATATTTTCACATTCGATTTTCAAAAACTCATACATACCATGGTTTCTTATCCAACTTATTTTGTGTCATTTATGTGCAATGTTAACCGTAGCTTAAATTACTTAAGGACTTACTTTTTTTTTAGTCGGTTGAACAACTCTGATCAGCCACTCAACCGCTTTGGCTTTCCCTTTGGCCGAACTTGGCTCCCTTTGATCTTGAGCTCCAACTAAGCAAATAAAATAACTCAATCATCGTAGCCCCAATTTATATTCATTCCTCATAGACACACACACAAATTCTGTATTCCATCTAATATTAACCAAGCCGTAACAATATAACATTTAAATATTCAAGATTTATCACCTAATAACTAAAACCGATCATCAAATTTATTGAACCATTTCTTTTATTCCTTCAAAACCCCATTCGGCATTTGCCCACACATAATTTAAAATTTAACCTTTCAACTTAATGCATATCCAAACATACTTCTCATCTATTCCATTAATTTGGTACATATACAAGATCAATTTCGGTAACTCACATTTCCAAATTTTTCAATACTCAACAATTTGTCAAGTAATTAGCTAAGCTCATTTTCGGTTAGTATTCATTTAAATACTATCAAGCTCATATACTTCTAATTTCATGAGTTCAACATCTTAATGCCCATTTTAATCACTCAAATAAATTTCCAATACATAAATTAAGTCACTCAAAAATCTTAATTTAAATTCGACAAACACATATACCAAACTATCTTAGCCAAATTCTTTATAACACTTAAACTAAAATATGCACATTAAACTTACTCAATTTTCATTATGCCTTTCACTCCTAAAACATAAAAATATCAATCTTATTCCTTCATCCATGTCTCGGTCAATTGCTTAAATTACCCCATAAACATGAATTTTGCACTTTAACTTATCTACCATGACTCATTCGGCCTTAACACTTATTTGAACCATTTCTCATACAAGAAAGTAAAAATAAAATGAACATTCCATTTAAACCCCATATGGCCGAATGCACAAAGTATTACCCAACTAACAATTCAACAAGTTTAACCTCATTCTAACATCTACTTATTCAATACAACATGAAAACAACCTCTAATTCCAACATCTTGATACACGGCCTAGTGCCCAAACCACCATAGAAATTTGATTTTCTTGACATGGCCAAGAAATGCATTTAACAATTAACTTAAACATATAAAAAGATTTCAAAATCACTTCAAAACTTACCTCCAACTAGTAAAAGAAGGTGCCGATTGCCTTAGTGTAATTTCTCTTTTTCTTTCCTTTTGTTTTGGTTTTGCAAGAAGAAGAAGATGAACACTTATGTTTCAATTTCTTCTTTTATTCATCTTTTTATTTTTAATTCATATTATTTATGATGTTTTAATCACTTATCAATATAATATTTTAATTAAATTAAACTTAGTGGAGGGACATCATTACTTGGCCTGCCGCTTAATGTATATTGGGCATTTTGACATGCCAACCCAAACTTTCATACTTTGAAATTATTTGGTCCTCACACATTTACCTAACATATTTTCTAAGTTTCTCAACTAAGTCCTTTCAAATGAAATTCACATTCATATGACTAAATTAAAACATCAAAATTTTCACACATGCACTATCACACATAGAAGATATGAAAATTAATTTTTAATAAATTTTATGACTCAATTTTGTGGTCCCGAGACCACATTTCAACTAGGGTCAAATTAGGGCTGTCACAGGTTGAACTCGTTACCACGAGGGTCAATTATTTCTTGGGAACAAATGATCGAAAAATTTTTACTAAAATATTTTCTACTGGCTAAAATGGGTAAATTACGTAATGTTATCTCTTCGGTTGTGCAGATGGACTTAGAAACACTCTACGATGCATGAGAGAGATACAAGGACCTTTTGAGAAGGTGCCCTCACCATGGGTTACCGCTTTGGCTTCAGGGTCAAATATTCCATAATGGCCTGAATCCTTCGATTCGACAAATGATTAACGCAACTATTGGCGGAACCATCAATAATAAAACACCTGAAGATGCTTATGAGTTTATAGAGGAGATGTCACTGAATAACTATCAGTGGCAAGTCATAAGGACTAAGCCAACTAAAACAGTAGGCATTAATAACGTCGATTCGGTTACTATGCTGTCAAACCAGGTCGAACTTCTAAATAAAAAGATTGATGGTTTTCTTAGTTCTTCACAGGTTCACCCAGTAATTCAGTGCGAAGCAAGTGGAGGTGGAACAAGCCATTCGGAATACCAACCTTATGGCCACAACATGGATAACGAGCAGTTAAATTACATGGGTAATAATCCTCGATCTCAAAACAATCCATATAGTAACACTTACAATGCAGGTTGGAGGAACCACCCAAATTTCTCGTGGGGCGGTCAAGGAAATCAAAGACCACAACATCCTTCGGGTTTTCAATAGCCACCCTATCAACAGGAAAAGAAACTGAACCTTGAAGAGATGCTCACAAAGTTTATCTCAGTGTTAGAAACCTATTTTCAAAACACCGAAACAGCACTTAAAAATCAACAAGCGTCAATCAAAGGGCTCGAAACTCAGATAAGCCAGCTTTCTAAACTAATCTCCGAACGACCACAAGGTAGCTTGCCAAGTAATACTGAACCCAACCCAAGGGAACAACTCAACACGATTAATGTTCAAGATGAAGAAGGATTCGTTGAGCCTGAGCCAAAACCGACGCAAGAAATTGTGGTAAGCAGAGGTCAAGGTAAGGTAGGTCATAATAAAAACAAATCAGTGAATGTCGAATATAAACCTCGTGTGCCATACCCCAACGCGACAAGGAAAGACCGCTCAGATGAACAATTTGGTAAATTCCTTAAACTCTTAAAAAAATTACATATTAACTTACTGTTTATTGAAGCTCTATCGCAGATGCTAAACATAATGAAATATTTAAAGGAGCTTTTAGCAAATAAGCGGAAGTTGGACGAGACGTCGCATGTGGAGCTAAACGCAGTTTGCTCAACTATTCTCCAAAATAAACTACCTAATAAACTAAAAGATCCAGGGAGTTTTACGATTCCTTGCTTAATTGGTAGTTTAGATGTTAATAATGTATTAGCTGATTTGGGGGCTAGTATTAACATCATGCCCTACAAAATGTTCAAACAATTAGGTTTCAGGAAACCCAAATAGACTAGGATGAGCATTCAATTAGCAGACAAAACTATAAGATTCCCTAGGGGTATTATTGAAGATGTGCTAGTTAAAATCGATAAATTTATATTTCCTGTTGACTTCATTGTTTTAGACATAGAGGAAGATAGCAACACTCCTTTGATTTTAAGAAGGCCCTTTTTAGCAACTGCTAAAACGATTATTGATGTTGGCACAGGTGAACTCACACTCCGTGTGGGAGACGAAACAATCACCCTTCAAGCTCGCAATTCTGGCAACACATCAGAAATTGAAGGTGATCGTTTAACCCATTCTACTAAAACTGACAATATGGTACAACCTACTTTGCAGGAAATGAGTCTGAAGGAAGCACATAAGTCATTCTCAAGCAGTAGCAGCGGACCTATTCATGGAGATCGAAGGCTACAAATCGAGGAGCTAGATGAATGGCGGACGCATAAACCTAGAACACACGATAAATCACAACTACGCCAGAATGAGCTCAACACCTTCACACATCAACTTAAAGTTGGAGATAAAGCCTTATTAGATGCCGCAGATCCTCACGTTCTCACTACCACATCGAATGAAGAAATTCCTCTTACGATACTTAGCATTTTCCCATTCGGTACAGTCAAGGTAAGTCATCCCAAGTTCGGCACTTTTAAGGTAAACAACACCTGTCTAAAACCTTATTTTGATGAGAATGATAGCAGAAATGAGGAGTATAAACTCCTCGAACCCCTATGACCATTCAATGGAGAGGTAAGTTGAGCTTAGACTGTAAATAAGCGCTCCTCGGGAGGCAACCTGAGCACTAACTGTATTAACTTCTTTAAATTTTAGTGTTTAACACCTAACTTACTAACAGAGCTCTTAAATACAGGTTTACCACATAGACACGGCAAAGCACACGGGCATGCTAAGAGCTATGTGAAAACAGAGCAAAGATTTCCCTAACGCAGGCTACAATAAATTGCCACGATTGTGCGACATGGCGTGGGCGAATCTGCCAAAATAACACGGGCGTGTGACACGGCCGTGCCTTGAAACCGTGGCCGAACCTGTCAAATTAACACGGGCGTTCGACACGCTAGTGTCTAGCACTCGTGGACGAAACTGTCAAAATAACACGGGTGTGCGCAGAGCTACACGACCGTGGGAGATGCGAACCACATCACACACGGTCGTGTAACATGATCATGTGGCCACACGGTCTAAACACACGGGCGTGCCCGAAGGCCGTGTGATGACATCTCACTTCGCGGCAAACACGGGCGGGACAATTCATACGGGTGTGTGAATCGGCCGTGCCACTTTAAAAAATTTATTTTTTTATTATAAAATTTTGAAGGTTATTTTGTTTTTAAAATGGCTTATCTTTATGATTACTATCAAATTATTCCCCCAATTCTCCTTTTGTCCTTCATAATCATGTTTGTCCCAGCTGTATTTCCAGTAACTCGCTCTCGCTAATCTAGGAATTTCATCCAGTTTTAACTCCGGAAGTTTCACTTTTCTCCCTATCTTATTTTTATATTTTTTTATATATCTTTGTACATTTAGGGCAATGTACAACTTAAGTGTGGGGGGTATTTATTTCACTATCAGAAAAATCCCTGAATGACTGTCTTGTTCTCTTAAAAAGCTCTCATATAGTATTTAGGATAAATTTTGATTGATTTATGATTTTGATTGATATATCTTAAATTAAAACATAGGCATTTATGCATTGATTGTTTAAACCTTAAGACATTAGAGAATCAAGCATGATAAGTTGATTTTTAAGAATTTAAAATTTTAGGTTGTTTCCCCAAAGTTTAGGTATTACTTTGAGTTGGAATTCACAAGTTTTAAACATCAAAAAGCCATAATTTTTGTGAGATTTTTGAGCCTTTTGAGCATCTATTAATTCTTTCATGCTCACTTCTATTATTGCTTTGAACGCGTCAGTATTGAATTGTTATTCTAGTACTTGCTTGATTATGCATGTCAAGACCACACTATTTGATTTGATATGTCAAAATGAGAAATACACTTAGGATTAACCCACTTATGCCATGAAAAGCCTACCTCCATGATTAACCCTTAGTGAACCCCCTTGAGCCTAACAAACCATTTCTTATATTACCCTTAATATTAACCCTTAACCCATTATTGTTGAAATCCCCTAAATTAATTTGATCCCCATTTTTGTCAAGATTTGAATTGAAATAGTTACTTAACTATGTTTTATTCTATTTTGTAATTTAACTTGTTCTTAAAAAAATGTATACATATTAGTAGTAGTAATCTTTTGTTTTTGAGCTTAAGTATTTAAATTCCATATTCTGAGAAGAAGCTCTATTGTACGCATGTAATATTAAATCTTTTTCTAGTTAAGTAATTTTTCAATTCAATCTTTATTCTAACTTTTTCTTTTAGCCTATGACCACACCCCCTAACCAAGCCTTATTACAACCCTCTAAAGACCTTTTGATTGATGTATCATCTCAATTTATAGTGGTGGAGATTTGATTTTCATGCAAGCCTATGGTAATGACTTTTCATTATTGACTATTGAGTGCTTCATTTATTATCCTTAAACACCTCGAGTGATTTGAGTGAATCTTTAGTGAGGATGTGAAACTCCATGACATTTTGAATCAAAGGTAATTATTTAGACGAGGGGAGACACCTATATTTTCATGATAAAGTGCTCAACTTGGAATGATTGAAACTTTGATGATCTTTCAGTTGAATTTTCAATGTATGATCACCTATTGATTATTTTGAGATATTATCGATAGGAATTATAGGTTGAGAAGGATTTATTTTGATTATGAGTTGAGAATTTTGCTTGAGGACAAGCAAATGCTTAAGTGTAGGGGTATTTGATAAATCGTAATTTATACATATTTTTTCCCCATGCTTAACACATTTTATAGATGATTTTTCCTTAGAATTGGTGAATTCGATGCTCCTAATGCCTTAATTTCATGTTTTATACTTAGGAGAGCATAGGAGAGTGAAAGGAATGAGAAATGGGCCAAAAACAGAGAACATGGGCCAAAGTATGAAATCAACACGGCCTGAACTTCCTCACATGGGCAGACCACACGACCGTGTCAATTTGGCAGATTCAAAGCACGATTCACACGAGCGTGTCCCTTCCGAGCCCAAGTTGAGTCTAATTCAGAAAAGGCTAATTTTGAGGGTTTTAGGCATTCTAAAGCCTATAAATACGCCTTAAAGGAAGAAAAAAAGGGAGGCAAGGAGAGGAAGGAAGGAATTACTCGAAGGAAGCCGGTTGATCCATCTCAGAAGCTGGTTTCATCATCAAGACTGAAGATCTCCCCTCAACTTCCCTCAGGAGTTTTGGGTTTTCTTTATGTTTTGTATTCGTTATTCTTCTGAGATGTTTTCCTTTTTAGTTATGAACTAAATCCCCTAAATACCTAAGGGGAATAAAACTTAAGATGAATCTTGTTATTATTTTCTGAATTGTATGATAAATATTTAACTTGTTCTTAATTATGTGTTCTTAATTCTAGTTTTGATATCCCAAGATACTGATTGCGCGTGTAGAGATAGGGTGACAAGAATTTGTCAGATTAGGGTGAAACCTAATAAGGGGATCCATAGATCAAGTTAATGCAACCCTAGAGTGTTAATTAGAGAAAAGTCTCAATTATTCAATCTAGGGATTAGACGTTATTAGTCTTGAATAGGGATAATAACATAACTTAGGGATCTCTACGGAACAAGTTAAATGAATAAATCGTTCAGTTCGGAGCCAGAATAACAAGTACAGTCTAGGTGGAGGTGGATTTTTCCTTAGGTATTGTCTTAATTCAATCATTTTCCAAAAGTAATCCCCCAATTCCATTCTCTATGAATTCTCATATTAGTTAATTAGTTAGTTAAAACCAAACCACCTTATTTTTAGGCTAGATAATAAAAAGACAGTCATTACTAATACTTTTAGTTCCTTTGGGTTTGACAACTCGGTCTTGCTAAAACTATACTACTGTTTGATAGGTACGCTTGCCTACATCACGATAATAGTTAGTTTTAAGAATGATTAATTATAAATATTTAAACTTACCTGTTACGAAGATCGAGACCAGTCTGCGATTTAAATTAGCTTCGGCTACTAAAGGCACTAAGTGTGCGATATCGACTTAGCTTCAGTTAGTTGAGATGGCACTAAGTGTGTGGAATCGTTCTAGCGTTGGCTAATCTTTAAGCACTAAGTGTGGGGATAATTAAAGCATTGGTGATCATCTAAAAGTATTAAAGTATTCGAACAAGAGGTGAGATTCTAATAAATGAACATGAAAATGTTCCGGTAAGTATAATACCTATGTGGTAGGTGGTAAAATGTATAAAAGTTCATTGAATTTGTATAAACATATAGCTGTTTTTAGCATGGACTTGATGGATAAATTGAGAAATTATAATTATTTATGTATTGATGTTTCATATTTTATATTGTTGATGTTTTGGTACAAGCTTACTAAGGTTTTGAAAGTTTACTTTGTGTGTATACATTTTTTTTATAGATATCAAAGCTACTGCAAGCTTGGGGATCATCCAGGATTGTCACTAGACTATCGAACCTCATTTTGGTACTTTTGAAAATGCATATTTATGAAGTATGGCATGTATAGGCTAGTAGTGTGAGAAGTATGTTTTGTGATGTATATGCTTAGCCATGTGACTTGGCTAATTTGTGCTTGAACTCATGGTTGATAGTTGTTCATGGTATGTGATGATAATATGAAATTGTTGTATGTTTTAGTTGGTAAGGTTTACGGGTACGAATTTTGGTGACTATTATATGATATGAAAAGGGTTATATTTTGGTGCTGAATTTGGTTGAAATGGTGTTATAAACATGTTAGTTTCCTTTGCCTGTAGGATAACCAAATTGGGGTGGCAAATTGGGTATTTAAATGGCTTGTTTTTGTCCACACGGGTAGACACACGGGCATGTGTCTCAGCTGTGTGCGATACACGGCTATGTTGCACGGTTGTATTTCCCTTAAGGTACCTTACAATTGTAAGTCAGGCTCAAACACGGCTAAGACACACGGGCATGTTGTCTGTCCATGTGATCTTAATTGGTATGCTGACGTCACAAACAGAATACCCCCTATTTTTGGCACAGCCTAACATACGGCCTGGACACAGGCGTGTGCATAGCACACACAGGCGTGTGGTTTGGCTGTGTGGGCAAGTCAGTAACTATGCCCTGTTTTGCCATGGCTTTGACACACGGGCGAGACCGTGTGAGCCACACGGCCTATTCACACGGGCGTGTGACCTTTTAAAAGTTGAAAATTTTTATAAGTTCTAAAAGTTTAATATGTTGTCGATTTGGTTCCGAACGCATTTTTAAGTCTTGTATACTCGCTTTTACGATCTTAATGAATGTGCATGAATGAGATTTAATGTAATGAGATAATATTTGACATTCAATTATTCTGGTTTGTGATATTAGTTTAGTAATGTCTCTTAACCTATATCGGCGACGGTTACGGGTTAGGGGTGTTACACTTACTTGGTATCCTTAAACCCTAATGTCATGACATTTGTATCCTACACATTCCTAATGTTCAACTGGGACTTTTAAATATCACTTCTCCATCAATTCTTGCTTGAATCATCAAGGAATAAATTTACCAAATAAATATATAGATGCTGAAAAATAACATCATTAATTATAAATAATAAAACATTGCATTTATTTATCGCAAACTTACCTCGATACAAAATACGATCAAATATTTTGATTTAGTCCTCAACCTTTTTCTTTCCTCGGTCTAACTCAGAATTTCATTCTTCTTGATCTATAATAGAAAATTTAACTTACTTAATATTCACATTTATCAAAATAGTCCTTAACTCTAACTTTGGCAAAATTATGATTTTGCCCTTAAACTTTTGCATATTTACATTGTTGCGCCAAGGCTCGGAAATAAAACTTTATCCCTAATTCTTATGTTTTATGACATGTTGATCATTTACTTACCTACAGCAACATCAAATTCCCACTCTAACATGTACTTATGACCATTAGGTATTTTTATCGATTATGTCGTTTTACTCGTTTCCGCTTAAAATCGCTTAGCTCAAGTCGTTTAACATAATTTCAAGCTTGATATTCTTCCATAAAACATCAAAATAAACACATTTCACCTATGAGTATTTTTCCAAATATGAACCCTAGGTTAAATTATTGATAGAATAAGCTAAATCAAGTTACCGGGACTTCAAAAATGTAATAAACATTAAAAACGGGGCTTGGAATCACTTACTATGAAGGTTGGAAGCTTGACAAAACCCTATCTATGAAGAACCCTTGAAATTTTAGCCTAATGAAGAAGATGGGCACATTTTTCCATCTTTTTCCCTTTTTTAATCTTTTAATTACCAAATGACTAAAATGCCCTTTATTAAAACTTCAGTTATTTTTATCTATGTATGTCCAATTTTGTCCATGAAAACCTAATGTTTACCATTTAAGGACCTCTACTTCAATTATACTATTCAATTTAATCCTTTAGCATCTGAAACTCGTATTTATCAACTTTTGCAATTAAGCCCTAGTAGGCAAATTAAGCATGCTTTGTATAAAATATTCCATCGATACTCTAACACATGCATCTAATCACTCGGTAAATTATAAAAATTAATCGAAATAAAATTTTCTATCTCAGATTTGTGGTTTCGCGACTGTATTCCGTTTAGGCCCTATTTTGGGATGTTACACTATGAAAACGAATGAATAAAGGAATTAATCACATATGTGAAGGAATGTGAGTAAATGTAACTCGATTCATGTTGTACCCTATGTTTCATAGATGATGAATTGTTAAGTTATTTACTAATAATGTGCATTGTGGTGTTTAGGAAAGTCAAGTACTATATGATTTAATGAACATGATTGAATAATTAAATATTAAGGAACGGTAAGTTTAAGTTTCTCTTATACGAACTTACTAAGCATTAAATTCTTGCATAGTTGTTTTCCTCATTTTATAGATCATCGAAAAGCTCAATCAGTTGGAATCTTGTTGGAGCCTATCACACTATTCACTAATCATTTTGGTAGTTTTGAACGTTTTAGTTACGGTTAGAAATGGCATGTATAAGGCTCATATGTAATAGGTGTATTTATATATGCTTGGATACTTATTACAAACGTTATGTATTAATCTTGGTATAAGGTTACTTGTGTATGTGCATTTAATCTTAGTGTGAATATGTTTATATAAAGTTGTTTTGCTATTTTGATATAAACCTTATTTAGATGTTTGAATCATGATAGGAATGAATGTGAATGAATAAGAAGAAATTATAAGTTTGGTATGAGTTTTATATATGAACTTATAAATTTGAATGCAAATTATTTGATGTGTCATGTGAATTGAGGTTGATTATTGAATTGTGGAGTTAATGAGGACACATTGATTAGACACTTAGGTTGATTGTTTTGACATGTTTCAGGCTTGTTTAAATGTGTTTTTAAAGTGTTGAAATGGTTGATTTTGATTTGTCTTGGTACGCAAGTTTTGGATGAAAGTATGCATTTGTTTTAAAGCTTTTTAAGGTGCACACGACTTGGGCTTATCCTTATGGCCTGACCACACAACCATGTGCCTTATTCATTTTAAGTGCAAGAACTTTCACATGGCCATGATGAGTTACATAGTCTGAACACAAAGGATGTGGGGTATCCACACGGGCATATGTAGTAGCCACACAGGTATGTTTTATGCCACAGGTGTTGGCCTCTTTCAGACGGCCGTGTGACCCCTATTTTTAAAAATTTCAAATTTTTACATATTTCTTTGTTTTGATTCAAATTTGTCCATGATTGTTCCCAAACTACTCGTAAGACCCCGTAAGCTCATTTTAGGGCCCGTAAATGTTATTTTGCTATGAATGAAATGCACATTCGAATGTTGTTATTTAAATTAATATATGAATAGATTAATGCTGTAAATTGTTTTGATATGTGTTATAATACTCTTTAATCCTAGTTTGGCGACGAAGATGGGTTAGGGGTGTTACATTCAGTGGTATTAGATCCACGGTTTAGCCAATTCTGTAATATCCTGATTTTGGGCCTAGTCGGAATAGTGGTTTCGTGACCACAAAATTCGAGATATAAATAATTATTTTATGATTATTTTAAGGTATATGATATGATTGCATGATTGTGTGAAAATTTTGTGAAGAAATTTTATGCATAAAGTGCTTAAATTGAAATTAGGGACTAAATCGAATAATTTGCAAAACTTGCATTCTAGAAGTTTCTAGTATGAAATTGTTTTGAGATATTAATTAGGAGGTCTTAAATAGAATTTTACCAATTTCTAAGTCTTGGACAAAAATTGGACATGGATGGAATTTTTGGAAAGTTTAGTAGTAAGGGCATTTTGGTCATTTAGGGGTAAAATGAATTAAAATACAAAATTAAAAGCCAATTTTGCTCATCTTCAACCCCATGGCCGAATATAGCAAGGAGAAACCATGGCTAGGGTTTTTCAAGCTTCCAAGCTCAATTGTAAGTCCGTTCTAGCCTCGTTTTTAATGATTTTTACGTTTTTGGAGTCCCGGTAGCTCGATTTAGCTTATGCTAGCAATAATTTAACCTAGGGTTTATATTTGGAAAAATACCCATAGGTGAAATTTGTGTATTTTGGTGTTTTATGATAGAATATGAGGTTTTAAATTATGTTAGACAACTTGTGCTACTCGGTTTTAAGTGAAAACGAGCAAAAGGGCTTAATTGGTAAAAATACCTAATAGTCATAAGTGCATGTTAGAGTGAGAATTTGATGTTGCCATAGAAGGGAAAAATGATCAGCGTGTCATAAAACATAAGAAAATAGGCTGAAGTTTAATTTACGAGCTTTGGGGCAAAAGTGTAAATATGCAAAAGTTTAGGGGCAAAATTGTAATTTTTCCAAAACATGATTTTGGGTCAATTTGAATAATGTGAGTCCTAATTAGACTATATTTTAAATGATAGAGCAAGGAAAACTGAAATTCGGGCTAAAATGGGGAAAATACCAAGTTATGGACGAAATGGTAAAAGTAGCCATTTTCGCATACGAGGTAAGTTCATGTGTAAATGTAGTAACATAATTGTCATTTTAAGCAATTTAATGTTGTTTGTATGATATGATGCTGATTATTATCATGAAATATTATGCTTTGTGGTTATTGTTGAATAATATGTAATTATGTGAATTACTTGATGAGTATGAACTATCATCGAAGTATCGGTCCCGATATTCCATGGAAGATGGCAAATGTGAGATCGAGGGAAAAAAAGCCCGTTTGAACCTCAGGAATAGATTAGGATACAAGTGACATGTCACTGGGATACTTGGGCATCCGAACTCGTTGAGTTGAGTCCGAGTTCACTTATGGATGCGAGCGTCCGAACTCGTTGAGTTGAGTCCGAGTTCGTGAGATGTAACTAGGCATCCGAGCTCGTTGAGTTGAGTCCAAGTTTACTTATGGATACGAACGCCCGAGCTCGTTGAGTTGAGTCCGAGTTCGCTTATGGGCGGGTTACATGGTAGCTTGGGTACATATGTGGCACTTATGTGCAAACTTTCCATGTATCCGAATTATATTCCGATGTGTTCAACGGGTAAAGTTCTACTGAAATGGAGGAATACTCAAGATGAAAGGGACGTATTGGTAAGTGTTGTGAAATGGGTACTTTGAACAGGTATGTACTTAACCCTCGGGTTGAAAAATCGATATAACGACAATATGGTAAGATGATAAATGAAAATGTGATATGAATGTCTTGGTGATGATTATGCAAATGATGTTTTATGTTTGCTTATATGGTTATGTTACTTGCTATTTGCATATGAACTTATTAAGCATTTATGCTTACTCCCTCCTTTTCATTCCTTGTAGTTTTGACAAGCCAGCTCGGAAATCAGGAACGGTCGGAGGCTCGCTCACACTATCCGTATATCATCTTGGCATAATGGCTTGTATATTTTGAGTATGGCATGTATAGCATTATAATCATTTTGTATATATGGTCTTATGATATGGTTATTGAGTGGTATGGAAATGCTTGGTAATGATTAGCCATTGGAATGGCTAATCATGATCATATTTGGTGTTATGTATGTCAAATTACTAGCTAATCCATGGAAACCATGAAATATGTAAAATTTACCATAAAATAGATTAAGACAGCAGCAGTGACGTAAGTTTGAAAAATCATTAAAAATAGTAGAGATATAATTAGATGATGAATAAAATATGGAATTAAATAATTATGAGTCTATTTTCATATGAATGAAACAAAACAGGTATATGAGTTATATTTTATGAGATGTTTAAATTTTTGTGAAACAGGGCCAGAGCGATTTCTGGATCCCCTATTCTGACTTTGGAAATTCACCATAAATTGTAAAAAGGTAATTAGAAGTCATACTTTATATGTACAGATTCCTTATTGAGTCTAGTTTTATTATAAACAAACTTCATAGTCATTGAAGCTCTGTACAGGGAGATATCTGATTCGTAATACACAGAGGTCAGAGTAGTCAAACCCTGAAACAGGGGAGACTTTAACTAATAAACTGTACTAATTGGCCCGACCAAAAATTCTAGAAAAAAATTAATAGATAGATATATGAGTCTAGTTTCATGAAAAATTTACGGAATTGGATTTTGAGTTTTGGAACTCGAGATATGATTTTTAAAGCGACTATGATGCAGTTAGCCAGTTTGTCTGGAAATTTTAAAATGAATTGTATGAGCTGTTTAAGTAATGAATTAAGTCCGTTAACACCTCGTGTTCGACTCCGGCAACGGTCTCGGGTACGGGGCGTTACAAATTCTATAACCTGTGATAGTGTGATATCTCTTGACTCAAATTGAATTATGTTGTGTAACACCCCTTACCCGTACCTGAGACCGGGACTAGGTATGAGGCGTTACCAGGCATGACTCGTACATTTTTGGGAATTACGAGTTATAAAATTTCATTCCAATTTGAAACCAATCCAATAACATCTTGGTGTCTCTATTATGGGCCTACGAGGCTTAAAATATACATTGAAAATGGTCCGGGACTAAACTGAGGACCTAAAAAAATATTAAGAAAAATTTTGAATTAGTGTCTCACACGCCTGTGTGGAGACATAGCACACGCCCTTGTGCTTTGGGACACACCCGTATCCCCTACCAGTGTGGAATTAATTGAATTTATTTTCTACTTCGAACCTACTTGTGTTTTCACACGGCCAAGCACATACCCGTGTCCTTCACACGGTCTTGACATGCCCTTGTGGTCGCCCTTGTCCAAAAACTTGAGCATTCTGTTTATGACGTCAACATGCATTTAGGGGCACACGGCCAAGACACACACCCGTGTGTTAGGCCGTGTCCTACACACGGTTGAGACACACGGCCGTGTCTCTACCCTTGTGTTTAGTACCATGCATTCTGACTTAAAATTTTAGGTACAGGGGACACACGATTATGCCACACACCCATGGGGTGGTCTGTGTGTCACACACGGTCTAGACACATGCCCGTGTGTCTACCCATGTGGACCATGTTAGGTTATTTTCCAAGCCTTTGGTCACCCTCTAACATATGTTCTCACTTATGGGTTTCCATAACATATAGCCAGGCCTAATTATACTCTCAACTGACCTCAATAAACCTCATTGCATGCAAATCTCATTTCATCGGTCTTACACTTGCTAGGATTATTTCTCTTGTATCAAGAATGTCTATGCCTTATAACACATTCAAGATTGGTTCATTATTATAACTCATTACCAATTATGGTCTAGACATCCCATGTGATTCGATCATGTTACATGTGTATCTACTTGTGATACGTCATGTTCATTCATCTTAATGACATTAGAAAACAAATATGCACAACTATGTAGGTCATACCTTATAACAAAATGAGCCAAATCCTATGGCCATATGCATGTGGACATGTACACCTTACAAACCTTCATATTGGCTAATCAAATAACACATATTACAAAATTAACAAAAGCCCTATACATGCCATTGAACAAAATAAGAGTATTTGTATACCAAAGCTAGACAAGATGATAGTGTGTTGACTCTCCAATCGTCTTCCAATCTTCGTGAGTCCACGAGCTCTCTAAGATAGAGAAAAGAGAGGGGTAAGCATTTACAAGCTTAGTAAGCCCAAATAACTGGAAAATAAACTTATCGATTTGTTTAGCATGCAACCATGTTAGGCAAATAAACCAACAAGTATGGAATGGTTTCCCTATCACATGCACTCCATCAACAAGTTAGTCACATAACATCACACCATGTAACTTCTCTTAGATGAGCTCATCATTCAATAATTTTCATTTTTATATCTAATGTTAATCCTGTTGAGTTACTTGGAAAATCTCGATGGATTATCCATTTACCGTCAAGTCATAAGAGCAATCATCTCATGTATGCACTCCCGTGAACCTCACATCTTACGGCGGAATTACTAGTCCAGGCTAAATCCACCGTATGTAAACTCATAAGGTGATGTCGAGATTACCAGTCTAGGATAAATCCCTTATAGCGACAAACACCCTCAATGAGCTCAGATTTGAATTACCAGTCCAGGCTAAATTCAGACCCTAATCGGATTACCCGTCCGGGCTAAATCCGCAATGTACACATATTCTTCGGGAGGCTCAATCACTCAAGGAACACCCGTCCGAGCTAGATCCTTTTCTAGATTTGAGATCAACGGATTACCCACCCGGGCTAAATCCTTTTCTGCAACACATGCAGGATCTCAAGTCATGTAAGCCATGGTTTATCCATCGAATTTCTCTTTTTACTTCAACCGGGAAATTTATTATCATATCATTATCGTTAACATATTTCATGGATTTTCATGCCATCATTATAACTAAGTATCATGCATTCATAACACACGTAATTAGGCATATTAATAGTTTACTTAAAGTAATTCGAACTTACTTGGTATTCATCTCGGTTTCGCGTTTTGGTTATTCCGAAACCTTTTGTTTTCCTCGATCGACTTCCGAAATTTGTTCCTCGGGGTCTATAACAATAAAAATGAATCATCAAAACCTCACATTATTCTTTTTGAGCCTAAATTTCACCCAGACAAAATGATTGTTTTGCCCTTAACCTTGCACATTTTTACGATTTAGTCCCTAGGATCGTATAATAAAATGCATGCAATTTCTACCTTACCCAAGCCTAGACGGTAGTTCTTTCCTCTTATGGCAGCCAACATTTCTCCATTATTTCACATTTTTACGACATATTTTACACCTTTTGCAAAAAGGTCCTTTTAGGGGTTTTTAATGAAAATCACCTAGAAAAAGATGTTTAACACACATACAACTTTCTTATTCCTCCATAAAACATCAAAGAATAAACATTTCACACATGGGTCATTTTACAAATATGAACCCTAACTCAAAATATGGGTAGAAATGGAGAGAGTAAACTACCGGGATTTCAAAAATGCGAAGAACATTAAAAACGGGGCTTGTGAGCACTTACTATTGAGCTTGAAATGTTGAAAACCCTAGATATGGAGGGCTTGAGAAATTCAGCTGGATGAGGGAGAAGAATGGCAAATTTTTGCCTTCATTTTCCCATTTTATTTCATTAATTAGCCAAATGACCAAAATGCCCTTAAGCCCTTTTTTTAAAATTTTATCTATACATGCCCATTTTTGTCCAAAAACTTATAAATTGGGAAAATTGCTCTTTAAGACCTTCTAATTGATAATCTAAAGCAATTTCATACAAATTGCTTCTAGAATCCAAGTTTTTCAATTTATTCAATTTGGTCCTTATTTACCAATTGGACACCTTACTCATAAAATTTCCTCATGAAACTTTAACACATGCATATTTTCATATTCTAGACCTCATAATAATTGTAAAAAAAATATTTCAACGCCAAATTTGTGGTCCCAAAACCACTATTATGACTAGGCCCTGTTTTGGGATGTTACATTTCTCCCCTATTTAGGGGCTTTCGTCCTCAAAAGTCTTACCAATAAACAGGTTCAAATATTGGCTTCACATGGTGTAATATCCTGAATTAGGGCTTAATCGGAATAGTGGTTTTGTGACCACAAATTCGAGATAGAAATAATTATTTTACAATGATTTTGATGTTTATGATATGATTGCATGATTGTGTGAAAATTTCGTGATGAAATTCTATGCTAAAGTGCTTAAATTGAAGTAGGACTAAATCGAAAGTGCAAATTCATTTAGGATTGTTTGGAATAGAATCTTATGCATGATATGCAGATTTTAATTCATGGAAAATTAGGACATGGAAGGAATTTTTGGAAAGTTTAGTAGTAAGGGTATTTTGGTCATTTAGTTATTAAAATGAATTAAAAACAAAATTAAAAGCCAATTTTTGTCCATCTTCTTCATTAGGCCGAAATTTCAAGGGTTCTCCATAGCTAAGGTTTGTTTCAAGCTTCCAAGCTCCATAGTAAGTGATTCCAAGCCCCGTTTTTAATGTTCTTTACGTTTTTGGAATCCCGGTAGCTCGATTAAGCTTATGTTAACAATAATTCAACCTAGGGTTTATATTTGGAAAAATACCCATAGGTGAAATTTGTTTATTTTGATGTTTTATGATAGAATATGTGGTTTTAAATTATGTTAGACAACTTGTGCTACTCGGTTTTGAGTGAAAACGAGTAAAAGGGCTTAATCGGTAAAAATACCTAATAGTCACAAGTATATGTTAGAGAGAGAATTTGATGTTGCCATAGAAGGGAAAAGTGATCAGCATGTTATAAAACATAAGAATAAGGAATAAAGTTTAATTCTCGAGCCTAGGGCAAAAGTGTAATTATGCAAAAGTTTAGGGGCAAAAGTGTAATTTTTCCAAAGTTCGTATTAAATGCTGTTTTGATGAATGTATGTATTAAATAAGATTAATTTGGCATTATAGATCAAGAGAAACGAGATTTAAGTCGCGATCGAGGAAAAGAAATGATTGTGGACTAAATTGCAAAATCTTTATATTTTGGTACCAAGGTAAGTTCATGTGTAAATAATGTAGCATAATTGTTATTTTTAAGTTATTGATGTTAATTATATGATACGCTGATTTTTATCGTGAAATATTATGCTTTGTGTTTAATGTTGAGTAATATGCAAATCATGTTTACTACTTGATAAATATGAATTGCTACCGAGTATCGGTTTCGATAGTCCATGGAAGACGACAAATGTGAGATCGAGGGAAAAAGCCTGTTTGAACCTTAGGAATAGATTAGGATACAAGTGACATGTCACTAGGATGGTTGAGCATCCGAACTCATTAAGTTGAGTCCGAGTTCAGCTATGGATGCGAATGTCCGAACTCGTTGAGTTGAGTTTGAGTTCATTTATGGATACGAACGCCCGAGCTCATTGAGTTGATTCTGAGTTTACTTAGGGTGGGTTACATGATTTCTTGATTACATATGAGGCATTTATGTGCAAATTATCCGTGTATCCGAGTTGTATTCCGATGTGTTCAACGGGTGAAATTTCTAGTGAAATGGAAGATCACTTAAGATGCAAGTGACGTTTTGGTAAGTGTGGTGAAATGGACACTTTGGACAGGTATGTTCTTAACCCTCGGGTTGCAAATAGATAAAACAACGATAAGGTGGTAAGATGATGAATGATGTTTAGAAATATGACATATGTTTTGGTGATACCATGCTAAAGTTGTTTGGTATATTTGTATTGTTATGTTACTTGTTATTTACATATGAACTTACTAAGCATTTATGCTTACTCCCTCCTCTTTATTTACTGTAGTTTGAACAAGCCAGCTTAGGAATCGGGACGGGTCAAAGGTTCGATCACACTATCCAAAGGACTTTCATCTGGGTAAATGGCTTGTAAAACTTAAGTATGGCATGTATAGCAATATACTTATTTTGTGTAAATAATTTTATGATATGGCCATGTTTGGTTGAGAAAATGTTTGATATTGATAAGTCATGGTGATGGCTAATTTAGATCATGTTTGATATCATGGAAGTTTAACAGGTTATCTAGTTCATAAAAATTCATGGAAAGATGAAACTTGCCTTAAAACAGAATATTGCTGCAGCAATGACATGAATTTGAAAAATCACTAAAAATAGTATAAATATAAATAAATGATGAGTAAGTTATGAAATTGAAGCTTAATGAGTCTATTTTCATATGGATTGAACAAAACAGGAATATAAATTATATTTTATGAGTTATTTAAACTTTTATGAAATAGAGCCAGAGTGATTTCTGGATCCCCTATTCTAACTTTAAAAATTCATAATAAATTTTAAAAAAATAATTAGATGTTTTTCTTTATATGTACAGATTCCTTATTGAGTCTAGTTTTAAGAAAAACAAACCTTGTAAGCATTGAAATTCTATATAGAGAGATATCTAATTCGTAATACACAGATGTCAGAGTAATCAAACCCTGAAACAAGGGAGATTTTAACTAATAAAATGTACTAATTGGCCCAATTAAAAATTCTAGAAAAAAATCAGTAACTAGATATATGAGGATATATTTAGGAAAAATTTACGGATCTTGATTTCGAGTTTTGTAACTCGAGATATGATTTTTCTTGTAACTATGACGCGGTAGTTAGAAAGCTGTGAATGTAGAAACAAATGATTTGAAGTTCTTAATTTGATAAATTATGTTCGGTAACCCCTCAAGCTCGACTCCGGCGACGGTTTCGGGCGTGGGGGCGTTACATTTAGTGGTATCAGAGCAGGTTTAGTCGGTTCTCGGACTACGTGTTGTATGTACGGATTTTGCTATACATGCCATATGTATGAATTGTGATAGTGTGACGACTTCTGACCTTTTTAAATGAATTTTTATATAGTAAATGGATCCCGATCCAGCTGTGGCAGATGAAGTAGAGAGTAATACACCATCTCCGACTGAAGGGGCAGCGCCGACTGAAAACCCACCTCCTACTGTTGGTCAGGGAGGAGGAGAAAGGGATCGGGAAGCCTTTCTCCAAATGATGAGTGCATGGTACACTGAGTTCGTTTGTACGAACCCAAATGTTCGACCTCCCCCACCTCCCCCAATTCCTCAACCTATGCCTCCGAAGCCTCAGGGAGTGGATATGATAAAATTTCACAGAACCCCCGTTGACAGAATTCGTAAACAAGGGGCTGAAGAATTTAGAGCAAATATTGATGATGATGCAGAGAAAGCAGAGTTCTGGCTTGAAAATTCTATCTGGGTATTTGATGAATTATCTTGTACACCTGAAGAATGTTTGAAATGTGCTACATCTTTGTTGAGAGATTCAGCCTATAATTGGTGGAAGATTTTGATTTCAGTGGTACCGAAAGAGAGGGTAACCTGGGAATTCTTTCAAGAAGAGTTTCAGAAGAAATATATTAGTGAAAGATTTATTGATCAGAAATGTAAAGAGTTTCTTGAGCTGAAGCAAGGTAATATGACAGTCTCAGAATATGAAAGAGAGTTTGTTCGATTAAGTAAGTATGCCAGGGAATATGTTCCTACAGAAGCCAAGATGTGCCGACGATTTGAAGACGGGATTAACGAAGACATTAAGGTATTTGTTGGGATCCTTAAACTAAAAGAAATGGTGGTACTTGTCGATCGAGCTTGCAAGGCTGAAGAATTACTGAAGGAAAAGAAAAAGGTAGAATCTGAAACACGAAATTGGAAGAAAAGACCAATGAGTAATGCACCCTCACAGCAAACCGGAAAGTCAAGAATTATGAATCCTCATTCCCAAGTTTCAGCTGGGCAATCATATGGAAATTTTAAGAAGTGAAATGTGGGTCCTAAATCTCAGACTACTTCTGCGGCTAGTGTGGGAAATACAAGATTTGTTAAACCCGAGTGCCAGCGGTGTGGTAGAAATCATTTTGGTCTGTGCAGAGCAAATGAATGTTTTCGATGTGGTTCTCCAGATCATTTTATTAGAGACTGCCCAGAGAGAGCTGAGAAAGAAAAATTTCAGAATGTAAAATCTAGTGGTGCAAACTCGAGGGGAAGGTATCCGAGAAAAGCTGGAAGTGAAACAAGCAGTAAGAATGTAGCCAGAGATGCAACAATTAGATCTGAAGGAAGAGCTCCAGCTAGAACTTATGCTATTAAAGCGCGTGAAGATGCTTCCTCACCCGATGTGATTACCGGTACATTTTTTCTTTATAATACTAATGTTATTGCTTTCATTGATCCCGGTTCTACTCATTCATATGTATGCATGAAACTGGTGTCTAGTATGAATATACCTGTTGAGAACACAGAATTTATGATTAGAGTGTCGAACCCGTTAGGCAAATGCATGATAGTTGATAAAGTATGCAAGAAATGCCCTTTAATGATTCGGGGTCATTACTTTCCGGCCGACTTGATGTTGTTTCCGTTTGATGAATTTGATGTTATTTTGGGTATGGATTGGTTGACATTGCATGATGCTATAGTAAATTGCAAAGAAAAGGTTATAGAATTAAAATGTGAAAGTGGTGAAATCTTGCGGGTTGAACCAGACAAATCAGAGGCAATATTTAGTATGATTTCTTCGATGTCGGCTCAGAGATATTTGAGAAAGGGTTATGAAGTTTATTTGGCGTATGTAATTAATACAAAAGAAGTTGAAAAGAAAGTTGAATCAGTGCCGGTTGTGTGTGAATTTGCGAACGTATTTCCAGAAGAATTGCCAGGTTTGCCTCTAGTCAGGGAAGTAGAATTTGGTATAGATATGATATCGGGAACAGCTCCGATCTCGATTGCTCCATATAGAATGGCACCAACAGAGTTGAAAGAATTAAAGTCGCAGTTGCAAGAGTTGACTGATAAAGGCTTTGTGAGACCAAGTTTTTCACCTTGGGGTGCTCCTGTGTTATTTGTGAAAAAGAAGGATGGTTCTATGAGATTATGTGTTGATTATTGGCAGTTAAACAAGGTGACAATCAAAAACAAGTATCCATTGCCGAGAATTGATGATTTGTTTGATCAGCTAAAAGGAGCGACATGGTTTTCAAAAATTGACTTGAGATCTGGGTATTATCAACTGCGAGTGAAAGAGTCAGATGTGCCTAAAACTGCTTTTAGAAAAAGGTATGGTCATTATGAATTTTTAGTTATGCCATTTGGGTTGACAAATGCTCCTGCTGTGTTTATGGACTTAATGAATTGCATATTTCGGCCATACCTGGACAGATTTGTTGTGGTGTTTATAGATGATATTTTAATTTATTCAAAAGATGAGACAGAGCATGCTGAGCATTTGAGGATAGTTTTGCAAACTTTGAGAGATAAGCAGCTGTATGCTAAGTTTAGTAAAAGTGAATTTTGGCTCCGGGAAGTTAGATTTTTGGGTCATATTGTTTCAGGTGATGGTATATGGGTTGATCCTAGTAAAATTTCAGCCATTGTTGATTGGAAACCACCGAAAAATGTAACTGAAGTTAGGAGTTTCTTGGGGCTAGCTGGGTATTATCGGCGGTTCGTAAATGAATTTTCTATAATTGCTACTCCTATGACTAGACTACTCCGAAAGGATGTTAAATTTGAATGGACAGAAGAATGTCAACAGAGTTTCGAAGAATTGAAAAATTTTTTAACTGAAGCACCAGTGTTGATACAACCCGAATCAGGTAAAGAATTTGTGGTATATAGTGATGCTTCTCTAAATGGTTTGGGGTGTGTCCTCATGCAAGAAGGAAAAGTGGTGGCTTATGCTTCGAGACAGTTAAAATCTCATGAGAAGAATTATCCTACTCACGATTTGGAATTGGCTGCGGTGGTATTTGCTTTGAGGATTTGGCGACATTATTTGTATGGTGAAAAGTGCCGAGTATATACCGATCACAAAAGTCTTAAATACTTGATGTCACAAAAGACTTGAATTTGAGACAGCGAAGATGGTTAGAGTTATTGAAAGATTATGAGCTTGTTATTGATTATCATCCGGGAAAAGCGAATGTGGTTGCCGATGCTTTAAGTAGAAAGTTGTTGTTTGCTTTGAGTGTTATGAACACTTAGTTGAAAATTTCAGATGACGGTTCGATTCTAGCAGAGTTAAGAGCAAGACCGATATTTTTACAAGAGATTTCTGAAGCTCAAAAAAATGATCAAGATTTGCTAGCCAAAAGAAAACAGTGTGAAGCTGATACGGGATCAGATTTCAGAATTGGTTCTGATGGTTGTTTGATGTTTAAAAATCGGATTTGTGTACCGAAAAATGATGAGTTGATTCAAAAGATTTTGCATGAAGCACATAATAGTTGTTTGGCGGTTCATCCGGGTAGTACGAAGATGTATAATGACTTAAAAAAATGTACTGGTGGAGTGGAATGAAAAGAGATATTTCTGAGTTTGTATCAAAGTGCTTAGTTTGTCAACAAGTGAAAGCTGAACACCAGGTACCTTCGGGATTACTTCAGCCTACTATGGTTCCTGAATGGAAATGGGATAGGATTACTATGGATTTTATATCAGGGTTGCCGTTAAATCTAGGGAAGAAAAATGCCATCTGAGCAATAGTTGACAGACTGACTAAATCGGCTCATTTTATTCCGGTACGTACAGATTATTCTCTTAATAAGTTGGCTGAATTGTATATCCAAGAGATTGTTAGACTTCATGGGATACCTTTGTCAATCATTTCGGATAGAGATCCGAGGTTTACCTCACGGTTTTGGAAAAGTTGCAAGAGGCATTACGTACAAAGTTAAATTTCAGCACTGCCTTTCATCCACAAACTGATGGACAATCAGAGAGAGTAATTCAGATTCTTGAAGACATGCTCAGATGTTGCGTATTGGAATTTCAAGATAGTTGGGAAAGGTACTTACCATTGGTAGAATTTGCTTATAATAATAGTTATCAGACGAGTTTGAAGATGGCACCTTATGAAGCATTATATGGTCGTAAATGTCGGACGCCATTGTATTGGACTGAACTCAAGGAAAAATCAGCTTTATGGAGTTGATTTAATAAAAGAAACCGAAGAAAATGTGAAAGTGATTCGAGATTGTTTGAAAGCTGCTTCAGATAGATAGAAATCTTATGCGGATTTGAAACGAAAAGAAATGGAGTTTCAAGTTGGTGATAAGGTATTTTTGAAAGTGTCTCCATGGAAGAAAGTCCTTAGATTTGGACGAAAGGGCAAGTTAAGTCCGCGTTTTATTGGACCGTATGAAATAATTGAAAAAGTTAGACCAGTAGCATATCGGCTAGCGTTACCACCCGAATTAGAGAAGATTCATGATGTGTTTCACGTATCTATGTTACGTCGGTATCGTTCGGATCCTTCACATATAATTTCACCGACAGAAATTGAACTGCGACCGGATATGACTTATGAAGAAGAACCGATTAAGATTTTAGCTCGAGAAGTCAAACAACTAAGAAATAAAAGTGTTGCACTTGTAAAAGTGTTGTGGCAAAAGCATGGGGTAGAAGAGACTACATGGGAACCTGAAGAAACTATGAGAAACCAATACCCACACCTGTTTACCGGTAAGATTTTCGAGGACGAAAATCCTTAAAAGGGGGGAAAGTTGTAATATCCTGAATTAGGGCTTAATCAGAATAGTGGTTTCGTGACCACAAATCTGAGATAGAAATAATTATTTTACAATGATTTTGATGTTTATGATATGATTGCATGATTGTGTGAAAATTTCGTGATGAAATTCTATGCCTAAAGTGCTTAAATTGAAAGTAGGGACTAAATCGAATAAGTTGCAAAACTTGCATTCTAGAAGTTTTTAGTATGAAATTGTTTTGGAATATTAATGAGGAGGTCTTAAATAGCAATTTGACCAATTTTAAGTTCATGGACAAAATTAGGACATGGAAGGAATTTTTGGAAAGTTTAGTAGTAAGGGTATTTTGGTCATTTAGTTATTAAAATGAATTAAAAACAAAATTAAAAGCCAATTTTTGTCCATCTTCTTCATTAGGCCAAAATTTCAAGGGTTCTCCATAGCTAGGGTTTGTTTCAAGCTTCCAAGCTCTATAGTAAGTGATTTCAAGCCCCGTTTTTAATGTTCTTTACGTTTTTGGAATCCCGGTAGCTCGATTAAGCTTATGTTAGCAATAATTCAACCTAGGGTTTATATGTGGAAAAATACCCATAGGTGAAATTTGTGTATTTTGATGTTTTATGATAGAATATGAGGTTTTAAATTATGTTAGACAACTTGTGCTACTCGGTTTTGAGTGAAAACGAGTAAAAGGGCTTAATTGGCAAAAATACCTAATAGTCACAAGTATATGTTAGAGAGAGAATTTGATGTTGCCATAGAAGGGAAAAGTGATCAGCATGTTATAAAACATAAGAATAAGGAATAAAGTTTAATTCTCGAGCCTAGGGCAAAAGTGTAATTATGCAAAAGTTTAGGGGCAAAAGTGTAATTTTTCCAAAGTTCGTATTAAATGCTATTTTGATGAATGTATGTATTAAATAAGATTAATTTGGCATTATAGATCAAGAGAAACGAGATTCAAGTCGCGATCGAGGAAAAGAAAAGATTGTGGACTAAATTGCAAAATCTTTATATTTTGGTACCAAGGTAAGTTCATGTGTAAATAATGTAGCATAATTGTTATTTTTAAGTTATTGATGTTAATTATATGATACGCTGATTTTAATCGTGAAATATTATGCTTTGTGTTTAATGTTGAGTAATATGCAAATCATGTTTACTACTTGATAAATATGAATTGCTACCGAGTATCGGTTCCGATATTCCATGGAAGACGACAAATGTGAGATCGAGGGAAAAAGCCCATTTGAACCTTAGGAATAGATTAGGATACAAGTGACATGTCACTAGGATGGTTGAGCATCCGAACTCGTTGAGTTGAGTCCGAGTTCAGCTATGGATGCGAATGTCCGAACTCGTTGAGTTGAGTCCGCATTCGTGAGATGTAACTAGGCATCCGAACTCGTTGAGTTGAGTTTGAGTTCATTTATGGATACGAACGCCCGAGCTCATTGAGTTGATTCTGAGTTTACTTAGGGGTGGGTTACATTATTTCTTGATTACATATGAGGCATTTATGTGCAAATTATCCGTGTATCCGAGTTGTATTCCGATGTGTTCAACGGGTGAAATTTCTAGTGAAATGGAAGATCACTTAAGATGCAAGTGACGTTTTGGTAAGTGTGGTGAAATGGACACTTTGGACAGGTATGTTCTTAACCCTCGGGTTGCAAATAGATACAACAACGATAAGGTGGTAAGATGATGAATGATGTTTAGAAATATGACATATGTTTTGGTGATACCATGCTAAACTTGTTTGGTATATTTGTATTGTTATGTTACTTGTTATTTACATATAAACTTACTAAGCATTTATGCTTACTCCCTCCTCTTTATTTACTGTAGTTTTGAACAAGCCAGCTCGGGAATCGGGACGGGTCAAAGGTTCGATCAAACTATCCAAAGGACTTTCATCTGGGTAAATGGCTTGTAAAACTTAAGTATGGCATGTATAGCAATATACTTATTTTGTGTAAATAATTTTATGATATGGCCATGTTTGGTTGAGAAAATGTTTGATATTTATAAGTCATGGTGATGGCTAATTTAGATCATGTTTGATATCATGGAAGTTTAACAGGTTATCTAGTTCATAAAAATTCATGGAAAGATGAAACTTGCCTTAAAACAGAATATTGCTGCAGCAATGACATGAATTTGAAAAATCACTAAAAATAGTATAAATAGAACTAAATGATGAGTAAGTTATGAAATTTAATCTTAATGAGTCTATTTTCATATGGATTGAACAAAACAGGAATATAAATTATATTTTATGAGTTATTTAAACTTTTATGAAACAGGGCCAGAGTGATTTCTGGATCCCCTGTTCTGACTTTAAAAATTCATAATAAATTTTAAAAAAATAATTAGAAGTTTTTCTTTATATTTAAAGATTCCTTATTGAGTCTATTTTTAAGAAAAACAGACCTTGTAGTCATTGAAATTCTTTATAGAGAGATATCTGATTCGTAATACATAGATGTCAGAGCAGTCAAACCCTGAAACAGGGGATACTTTAACTAATAAAATGTACTAATTGGCCCAACCAAAAGTTCTAGAAAAAAAATTAGTAAATAGATATATGAGTCTAGATTTAGGGAAAATTTACGGATCTTGATTTTGAGTTTCGTAACTCGAGATATGATTTTTCTTGTAACTGTGACGCGGTAGTTAGAAAGTTGTGAATGTAGAAACAAATGATTTGAAGTTCTTAATTTGATAAATTATGTTCGGTAACCCCTCAAGCTCGACTCCGGTGACGGTTTTGGGCGTGGGGGCGTTACACATGGTTTATTCTGGTTCCCATGTAGCCTCTTCCACACCATGTCGATGCTGTAAGACTTTTACTAAAGCCACATCTTTATTTCTTAGCTGTTTAACCTCACGAGCCAAAATCTTGACCGGTTCCTCACCATAAGTCATGTCTGGTCTAATTTCAATCTCCATCGGTAAAATCACATGAGAGGGATCTGATCAATATCATCTTAACATAGATACATGGAACACATCATGAATCTTTTCTAGTTTTGGTGGGAGTGCCAAACGATAGGCTAATGGTCCAACTCTTTCAGTGATCTCGTATGGTCTGATGAATCGCGGGCTCAGTTTGACTTTTTGGCCAAATCTTAATACCTTTTTCCATGGAGATACTTTCAAGAATACTCTATCTCCAATTTGAAATTCAATCTCTTTTCTTTTCAAATCAGCATACGAATTTTGCCTATCTGATGCCGCTTTTAAACAGTCACGTATCGCTTTAACCATTTTTTTCAGTTTCCTTGATCATATCAACTCTGTGAATCTAATTCTCCTTGAGTTCCATCCAATATAATGGAGTTCGACACTTCCTGCCATAGAAGGCCTCATAAGGTGTCATCTTCAAACTCGTTTGAAAGCTGTTGTTGTAGGCGAACTCTACCAATGGTAGGTATTTTTCCCAGCTTCCCTGAAATTCAAGGATGCAACATCGCAAGATATCTTCTAGAATCCGAATCATCCGCTCAGATTGACCATCGGTCTGCGGGTGAACAGCTGTACTAAAGCTCAATTTTGTACCCAAGGCTTCTTGTAACTTCTTCTAGAATCTTGAAGTGAACCTCAGGTCTCTATCTGAAATAATTGATAGCGGTAGCCCATGTAATCTCAGAATCTCAAATATATACAAGTCAGCCAACTTGTCAAGTGATTAATATGTCCTTACCGGAATAAAATGAGATGACTTTGTCAACTTATCAACCACAACCCATATAGCATCTTTCTTTTTTGAGGTCAATGGTAATCCTGTCACGAAGTCCATAATGATCCTGTCCCATTTCCATTCGGGGATCATCACAGGCAGTAGCAAACCAAAAGGTACTTGATGTTCAGCCCTGACTTGATGGCATATCAAGCATTTCGATATGAATTCGGAGATGTCTCTTTCATGCCATTTAGCCAGTACATTTTCTTTAAATCATTGTACATTTTGGTACTTCTAGGATGAATAGACGAATGGCTATATGTGCCTCTTGCAAATTTTTTTGAATAATTTCATTATTCTTGGGTATGCAAACTCTATCTCTGAACATCAAACATCCATCGGGACTAACATGAAAATCTGATTCAATGCCCGACTCACATTGAGCTCTTTTAGCCTGCAGGATACTATCATTAGTCTAAGCATCATAAATTTCCTGAAGAAATGTCGACTTGACCCTTAACTCTGCCAAGAGCGAACCATCATCAAACATCGTCAACTAGTGTTCATGGTCCTCAATACAAATAAAGATTTTCAGCTCAACGCGTCAGTGACCACATTCGCCTTTCTCGGATGATAATCAATGATCAGCTCGTAGTCTTTAATTAATTCTAACCATCTCCATTATCTTAGATGCAGTTCTTTTTGAGTCATTAAATACTTCAAGCTCTTTTGGTTTGTGAATATACGACAAGTCTCACCATATAAATAATGCCTCTAGATTTTCAAGGCAAAAACAATGGCGGCAAGTTTTAAGTCATGCGTCGGATAATTCTTCTCATGTGGCTTCAACTGCCACGAAGCATAGGCTATCACCTTGCCATCCTGCATAAGTACATAACCCAATTCATTTAAGGATGTATCACTACAGACCACAAACTCTTTTCCTGGCTCAGGCAATACTAAAACTAAAGCTTCAGTCAGCAATGTCTTCAACTTTTTAAAACTCAGCCGGCACTTCTCTGTCCATTCAAACTTAACGTCTTTCTATAGTAACCTCGTCATCAGAGTCGCGATCATAGAGAATACTTTCACAAATCTTCGGTAGTAACGGTTAAGCCCAAATAGCTTCTAACCTCAGTTACATTTTTAGGTGGTTTCCATTCAACAATTGAAAAGATTTTACTTGGATCAACTCAGATGCCATCGCCTGAAACACTATGACCCAAAAACCCTACTTCTTGGAGCCAAAATTCACTCTTGGTAAACTTAGCATACAATTGCTTTTCCCGTAAAATCTACAACACAGTCCTCAAATGCTTCGTATACACCATCCCATCCTTGGAATAAATCAAAATGTCATTAATGAACACAACAATGAACTTGTCCAAGTATGGCCAAAATATCCTATTCATTAGGTCCATAAATACGGTCAGAGTTAAAGCCAAACATCAAGTACCTTCTAGGTTGTTACATCCTGTTATGATTCTAGAATGGAAGTGGGAGCGAGTTACTATGGACTTTCTGTCAGGATTATCATTGTCTCCTTGAAAGAAAGATGCCATTTGGGTTATTGTTGATCACCTGACTAAATCCACTAATTTTATTCCTATATGTACAGATTATTCACTAGAGAGGTTGGCAGAATTATATTTTTTTGAGATTGTTAGATTACATGGTGTACCGTTGTCTATTATCTCTGATCAGGATTCCCCATTTCCTTCTAGATTTTGGAATAATTTAGATTAAGCTTTGGGCACCATATTGCATTTTATTATCGCATTTCATGCACAAACTGACGATCAGTCTGAATGAGTGATTTAGAGACTCAAGGATATGATCTATTGTTGTATTTTAGAATTCGAAAGTAGCTGGGAAAATTTTCTTCCATTAGTTGGATTCGCGTATAAAAACATTTATCAATTGAGCATTAAAATGGCTCTGTATAAAGCTCTTTATGGACGAAGATGTAGAACTCTATAGTAGTATATTGAATTGAGTGAGAAAAAGCTTTTTGGTACTAATTTAATCTGGGAAACTAAAGAAAAGCTTATGGTGATATGAGATAGTTTGAAAGCTGGTTCCGATTGTTAGAAATCATATGCTGATTTGGAAAGAAAAGACATAGAATTTCAAGTTGGCGACAAAGTGTTTTTAAAAGTATTCCCTTATAGAAAAGTTCTCTGTTTTGACCGAAAAGGAAAGCTTAGTCCATGTTTTATTGGACTCTATATGATTATCGAGAGAATTGGTCTGGTTGATTATCATTTGGCTTTACTGTCTAAATTAGAGACAATTCACGTGTTTCATGTATCGATGTTGCAGCGGTACCGATCTGACCCTTCACTTGTGATTTCGCCTGTCGATGTAGAAATTCAACCTGATATGTCATACAGTGAGGAACCGATTAGAATTTTGGCTCGAGAAACCAAAGAATTGAGAAATAAACAAATAACTTTGGTTAAAGTTCTTCAACACTGTCATGGGGATGAGTAAACTACTTGGGAACCGGAGAAGGCTATGAAAGTGCAATACATGAACTTGTTTTCTGGTAGGACTTAGGGGGAGAGTTGTAACAACTTGTTTTCAATGGTGTCGAAAATAGTTGTTTCGGGACCACAATTTCGATGAGTGAGTAAACATTTTAATGTTTATTTATTGTTTATAGGGCTAAATTATAGTCATTAATATTCGTTAAGAAATTTTAGAGTTTAAATGTTTAATTAGGTAAGAAGACTACATTGAAAAAGGTGCAAAAGCTAAATTCTACTAATTAAATGGATTGAATGGCCTTGTAAATGTAAGTTGGTAGATATATAAGGTAATTATGCCATTTATATTGGTGGTGGACAATGATGAACACGGGTTGGTGATAAACCGTAATTTATACATATTTTTATCCCATGCTTAGCAGACTTATGGATGATTTGTCCTTAGATTTGGTGAATTTGATACTCCTAATCCTTTAATTTCATGTTTTATACTTAGGTGAGCATAGGAGAGTAAAAAGAGCGAGAAACAAACCGAAAACGGAGAAAATGGACCAACATGTTAAATGAAAACGGCTTGGATTTTCGTACATGGGCAGACCACACGCCCATGTCCTTTTAGCAGAATCTAGCACGACTTACACGGGTAGACCACACACCCATGTTTATTTAATAGCCTTGAACACGGATTGAAGAAATTGAACACGGGCGTGTCCTTGTTGACCCCAAGTTTAGTGCTATTCAGAAAAGGCCACCCTTTAGGGCTTTTAGGAATTCTAAAACCTATTTAAACACACTAGAGGAGGATTAGAGGGGACACACGGAGTAGGAGGCAAGGAATTACTCGAAGAAAGCCGATTGATCCATCTCAGAAGCCAGATTCACCTTCAAGACTGAAGATCTCCCTTCAATTCCTTTCAAGAGTTCTTGGGTTTTCTTTATGTTTTGTTATCATTATTCTTTTGAGATGTTTTCTTTCATAAATATGAACTAAAACCCCTAAATACCTAAATGGAATGAAACCTAAGACGGATCTTGTTATTATTATCTGAATTATATGATAAATATTTGACTTGTTCTTAATTATGAGTTCTTAATTCTTGCTTTAATATTCTAGGATATTGATTCAAGTATTGATGTGCTTATTCAAAGGAGCAAAAGTCTGTGTCTAAGAGTAGATCTAACATAATTAAGCGGAGTTGATTGCACGCCTAGAGATAGAGTGACATAATTTTACGGGATTAGGGTGAAACCTAATAAGGGAATCCATAGATTGAGTTAATGCAACACTAGGGGTTTTAATTAGAAAGAGATTTCAATTAATCAACCTAGGGTTAGTGTTGTTAGTCTTGAGAGAGAAAATAATATAACTTAGGGATTTCCACGGATCAAGTCAAGTGAATAAATCGTCTGATTCAGAGTCAATAACAAGTGAAGTCTAGGTGGATTTTTTCCCTTAGGTATTGTCCAAATCATTCAGTTTTCCCAAAATTTATTTCCCCAATTTACTTTCTGTGCATTCTTAGTTTAAGATAAAACAAACCCCTTTATTTTTAGACTAAATAATAAAAAGAAAGTTAATACTAGTACTTTTAGTTCCTTTGGGTTCGACATCCCGGTCTTACCATAAGCTATACTACTGTTTGATAAGGTGCGCTTGCCTTTGTCGTGATAATAGTTACTTTTCAAGAACGGATATTCATAAATTGTAAAACTTATCACGATTCACATCACATCAAGTTTTTGGCGCCATTGCCGGGGAACTAAGATATTAGGAACACTTAATTTTTATTACTTTAGCCATTTATTTTATTGCAATTTAAATTTTATTTTGATTTTGTTATTAAATTTTCTTTTTCCTTCTGGCAGGTCTTTATAGTTTATGACTAGAAGAAACCCGTCGGGACCATTGCTTTTTGACAGTGAGATCGATCGCACAACTCGTAGTAACCGAAGAGAAATAAGGTGAAGCCTAAGATGCACAGAGGAATAGTAAGAGGACGATATTTCCACCACAACCGAAGACGATGGCTGAAACTTAGGAAAATTCGCTACCTCTTGCGATTGCTGCTGATCCAGTAAATCAGAATCCTGCTCCACACACTATGTATGATTATGCTAAACCTAATTTAACAGGAGCTGAGTCAAGTATAGTTAGACCTGCTATTGCTGCAAATAATTTTGAACTAAAACCTAACACAATTCAAATAATACAATAGTTTTTTCAGTTTGATGGTTTGCAGGATGAGGATCCAAACAATCACTTAGAGAATTTTCTGGAGTTTTGCGACACTTTTAAAATCAATGGCATTTCTGATGGTACCATTCGCCTTCGGTTGTTTCCCTTTTCATTGATGAACAAAGCTAAATAGTGGTTGAAGTCGTTACCACGAGGGTCGATCACTACTTGGGAACAAATGACCGAAAAGTATTTACTTAAATATTTTCTGCCAATTAAAAAGGCTAAGTTGAGGAATGACATCTCTTCTTTTGTACAGATGGGTCTAGAAACACTTTATGATGCATGGGAGAGATACAAGGATCTTTTGAGAAGGTGCCCTCATCATGGGTTACCACTTTGGCTACAGGTTTAGACGTTTTACAACGGTGTGAGCCCCTCAACGAGGCAACTTATCGATGCAGCCGCCGGTGGAACTTCGAATAAAAAAACACCTGAAGTGGCTTACGAATTTATTAAGGAGATGACATTGAATAACTATCAGTAGTAAGTTATGAGGACAAAGCTGACCAAAGCAGTTGGTGTTTTCAACCTGGATGCGGTTATTATGCTATCTAACCAGGTAGAACTCTTAAATAAAAAGATTGACGATTTGTGTGGTTCTACTCAGGTACATCCAGTGATGAGGTGCGATTCAAATGGAGGAGGAGTATATACAGAATATCAAGCCTTCAACCTTAGCATCGAGGAGGAACAAGTCCAATATATGGGTAACAATAATTCTAGACCTCAAAATAACCAATATAGTAATACTTATAATGCAGGTTGGAGGAACCATCCAATTTTTTGTGGGGCGGTCAAGGAAATCTAAGGCCACAACACCCTCCGGGTTCTCAACAACCACCTTACCAACAGGAAAAGAAGCTGAACCTTGAGGAGATGCTAACAAAGTTTATCTCGGTGTCAGAAACTCGCTTTTAGAATACTGAAACAGCACTTAAGAATCAACAGGCATCGATTCAAGGGCTCGAAACTCAGATAGGCCAACTCGCCAAATTGATTTCTGAACGACCACAAGGTAGCCTACCGAATAACACTGAATCTAACACAAGGGAACAACTCAACGCAATCACCATTCAAGATGAGGAAGGGTTAGTCGAACCTGAACCAGAGCCAAGGTAAGGAATTGTAGTAAGTAAAAGCAAAGGTGAGGTAGGCCACAGTGAGCAAACACAGGTAAGTAAAGAGTACAAACCTCGTGTGCCATACCCCAATGCGATAAGGAAATACCGCACAGACGAAAAATTCGGTAAATTCCTTAAATTATTAAAAAAATTACATATTAACTAACCTTTTATTGAAGCTCTTTCGTAGATGCCAAACGTAATCAAATTCTTGAAGGAGCTTTTAACAAATAAGCGGAAGTTGGATGAGGCGTCGCATGTGGAGTTAAATTTTGTTTGTTTAGCCATACTACAGAATAAGCTGGCCAACAAATTAAAAGATCTAGGGAGTTTTACGATTCCTTGTTTAATTGGTAGCTTAGATGTTAATAATGCTTTAGCTGATTTAGGGGCTAGTATCAATTTCATGCCTTATAAAATGTTTAAAGAACTAGGTCTTGAGAAATACAAACAAACTAGGATGAGCATTCAGTTAGCAGATAAAACAATTAGATTTCCTAGGGGCATTACTGAAGATGTACTCATTAAAATTGAAAAATTTATATTCCCAATCGATTTTGTTGTTCTAGACATAGAAGAGGATAGTGACGTAACTTTAATTTTAGGAGGGCCCTTTTTAGCAATTGCTAGAACTATAATTGATGTTGGTACAAGTGAACTCACACTTTGTGTGGTTGAGGAAACAATCACTCTTCAAGCTCGTAATTCAAGTAACACATCAAATATCGAGGGTGATTGTATAAATCGTACTACTAATACTAAACATGTGGTGAAACCTTCTTTGCAGGAAACACGTTCAAAGAACACACCTGAGCCATGTTCAAGTAACGACAAAAGACCTATCTATGAAGAACGAAGGCTACAGGTCGAGGAACTAGATGAATGGTAGACGCAGAAACCGAGATCACACAATAAAACAAAACCACACCATGACGAGATCAATATTCCCCAAATCAACTTAAGGTTGGAGACAAAGTACTATTAGATGTAGTAGACCCTCAGATTGCCACCTCTGAACCTAATGGAGAAATCCCTCTTATGGTACTTAACATTTTCCCATAAGGCACAGTCGAGGTAATTCATCCCAAATTCGATACGTTTAAGGTAAATAGTACTCGTCTAAAACCTTATTTTGATAAAATTAATAGCAGGGATAAGGAATGTAAACTCCTCGCACCACCATGACCACGCAACAGAGAGGTAAGTCGAGCTTAGACTATAAATAAGCACTACTTGGGAGGCAACCCGAGCACTAACGATGTTAACTTCTTTAAATTTTAGTTTTTAACATTTAATTCACTAACTGAGTCACTGAACATAGGTTTTCCAGAACCACACGGCCAGGCACCGGGCGTGCCTTAGGCCATGCCCATACCACGAGGGGCAACACGACCGTGCGAGACAGCCGTGTGAATACAGAGCGAAAGTTTTCCCCAACACGAGATTCAATACATTGCCACGGCCATGCGACATAGCCGTGGTTGAAACTTAGAAATTAACACCAGCGTGCGACTCGCCCATGCCCACTACCCGTGCTTGAGAATGTGAAATTAACACGGGCGTGGGAGAAGCGAACGAAGCAGGACACGACCGTGCGACACGGCTGTGTGCACCAACATGCCTAATGAAGATTGGCATGGGTTGAATTCCAAACACTCCCAAATTTGAAAATCACGAAACCCACGAGCTAAAATTGGGCACGTCCGTGTGCCCCAATATCTATATAAACCCCTCACTATTCATCAATCCCTTCTCCAAAAACCCTACCCTAGCCACCGTAACCTCTTCACACGCCCTTACCCCGGTGCCCGTGGCGGGCCGACAGCACTTCTCGAACGACTAACTCCTTCCTCTACCAAGAACTATTGTGCTTGTCTATTCTTTCCTCCCTATTACCTTTATTTCTTTCACTAGTTTTATGCTATTTCTTTATTTGTTTGATTGATATATATTTTTTAATATTCATAGTTCTAACTATAGTCATGCTTATGCTTGTTATTCTTTGCAATTTTAGTCAATGCATTGTGATACATTCTTTCTTTCTTGTGTTCCCATAGATTTCATGCCATATTCCATATTCCCATATGCATTCACTAGGTATTTAGTTGACACTATTCTAGTATTCCTAATGATAATAATGATTTGATATTTCTATTTAGTCAGTGTAACACCCCAAACCCGGCCCAGACGTTATGACCGGATCCGACATGCCACATCGAAGCGTTCAAAACATTTTATATTGTTGATCCAGAAAAACTTACTGAGTGTTTTAAAAGATAATTTCATTATAGGTTAAAGTGAATGGAAGCTGTGCACCAGGTAGGAAACTGGAAAAGAGATGGTGAGTCCATCGGACTGCTTAAGTACCAAGCTCCCTTCGGATCCAATCCTAGACATGCATACCGTCATTACCACACCTTAACGTCATGGATATTTCTAGGAAACCGATTTGATTAAGTCATTTTTAGGAAAAGTGATTAATCTTGGAAAATACTTTCATTGCGGAAGCTTTGCTTGTTGTCGTGTTATTTTGAAATCAATTGTTGTTTTTGAAAACGCGCCCTAAAGCTATCCAATTTCAACAGTTAAAATAAGTAATACCTATCTTAGTAATACATATTAAACCATCAAAAATAATTAAGCAGCCTTATTACATTTAAAAACCCAAAACTTCAAACGTAAATAAAAGGATGTCCAGTTCACCAGAAAAAAATCAAACTTTCAGAACGGGTGGCCACTCCGAATTCCCTCACAACTCCAAGCCCACTATGGTTGGGGATTACCTGCGTGGATGAAAATAAAAGGGGTGAGTTTGTGGAAACTCAGTGTGTAAATTAACCCAACCATAGCCTATATCAGCTCAAACAACAGAAATAGAATAAATTGGCCTTAGCCCAGAACAGAATTCAGAATAAAGCCTATAGGGCCATAACAGAACAGAACAGATATTACATGTTTATGCAGAAACCCAACCCAAATTCATCCATAACACCCCCGTACCAGCCTTACACCATGTGGGGAGACTACTCGACCCACCCAACTGCTACACACCACAGAAATCGCAGCAAGGCTACCAGATATTGTGATGAAGTCACCAGATACAGATATTTTGGCAGAGCCACCAGAACAGATATATGTGGCAGAGCCACCAGATCAGATAATTGTGGCATAACCACCAAGACAGATATATGTGGCAGAGCCACCAGATCAGATAATTGTGGCATAGCCACCAGGATGCTTCCTCCATAGTATAACCCAAGTCCCCATGCAACAGATATATGATCATGGCATACATCATACAGAATCAGATCGTCATGCTTTTCAGTCAAAAGTAACCCTAAGGGTATAATGGTAATTTTGGATACATAGGGGTATTCAAGTAATTTAACTATTCTTAAGGATTTCATACATAACATAGCCATTTACGTACGATCAGAAACACTTACCGTATTTTCTTACCAATTTGGGCTTGTTGCCCATTATCCCATTTTTGGCCCATTAAGCCCAAAAATATCGAAATGCACAAAATCGTGCACTCTGCAGTCTTATCACTTTAATTTACCATATACATCAAACTATTAATCTCATGAGCATTCACACACTCGCAAGATCTCAAAATACCGGCTTTTCGACATTTCAGCTTTTCGGCTTGTGCCGATCTAGTCTATAAGAGGGTGTTAGTTACACACCTATTTGCGATGATATGCTGACGAGATCCACACACGAACTGCCTACGATTGGATTACTAACACGTTAATCTAACTATTCAAATACGAACTACGTATTAACCCCTTACAATATTCGGCCAACCACACCTACAGATCATAGTAAGCTTATAAGAAATCAATAAGCAACTCATTAACAAATTGTTGTCAATGTTTACCACATAATCATAATTTCACTACAAGCTGTCTTCCTGAGCAACAGTCACTAAATCATTTATAACTCCAAATCAAGTGCCATTAATTTTCCCTGAAAATACACTCATATATCTTCTATCATAAAATTTTCAGAATTTTTGGTTTGGCCAATCAATACCAGATTTTTCTTAAAGTTTCCCATGTTTCACTGTTTGACTAATCCGACCACTCTTCATTACGAATCAAATTTCTCATTGTACAGGATTCAAAATATGTTCTCCTTTATTTTATTTGAAACTAGACTCATTAAGCTTTAATTGCATAATTTATTCACCTTCTAACTCATCTCTCACAATTTATGGTGATTTTCCAAAGTCACGTTATTGCTGCTGTCCCAAGCAGATTTATTACCAAATCACTCTTTCACACATAACTTGCATGCATGTTATTTAAACATGTATATCACCAATCAATCATCACATATCTAGGATTTTGCTTAAGTATAATCTCCATTTCATCATTTTAAAGCACAACATGTTAGCCGTTTTTTCCCTTTAGCATCTAAGGCACATGCATGCTCATTTGTTTGGCTCAACTTAACCTATCTTCCATTTTTCATCAAAATAACATGAAACAACAACAATTTCCTTCATTTTAATTCATGACTAAATGCTCACAACACAACTAAAAACCCAAATATGCTTCAAGAGTTAAGGTAGAATCAAGAAGAACTCATAAACCTCAAAATAAAAGCAAACTACCATGAACTTACCTTCAATTTTCTTCCCCAAGTGACAAAACATTCAAGAGCTTTCTCCTCTCCTTTCTTTTCTCTAACTTTAGGCTATGATGAACAAAGATGGACAAAACTTTGTTCTTTTCACCCCTTTTTTTTAAATAAAATTTCATATTTCATCCATTTAATTCTTTAATACAAAAGACATGAAATTCCCATCATGGAACATTTACCTAACCCATTATAATGGAACATTTACATAACCTATTATCAATTTGTATCAATTTGTACCATAAATTATGGATATCAAGGGCACATTTTGTCTACCACAACATGATGGCCGGCCACTTCATGTAAAATGGGAGGTTTGACATGCAAATCCTCCTATTTTGCACTACTATTTATTTGGCCACTACCAATTAGCCTATAGCATTTTCAAAAATTTTCACATAGGTCCTATTTCATAATTTCAATCACAAATGACAAAATTAAAGCATGAAATTTTGCCAACATTCACAGAATTCCCGAAAATTGGGCGTTACAGTCAGTAACCCCTATGAAGTATTTCCATTTAGTTCTAACATGCTTGTATACCTTTTCCATGCTATTCTTGGGGATTATGTTCATAACTTTGTCTTTAAAAAAATTTCGTCCTCGAAATTTACCTGATCCAACTAGTTGACGGTATTGTTGACGCAGAGTCTCTTCTGATTCCCAAGTAGCTTCTTCCTTTCCATGATTAAGCCAAAGTACTTTCACTAACGGGATAGATTTCCTTCTGAGAACCTTAACATCTCGAGCCAATATTTGCACAGGCTCCTCCTTAAAGGTCAAATCAGTCTGAACTTCAATTTCTGCAACTGGCAGGACATGAGCAGGGTCAGGACGATAACGCCTTAACATGGAGACGTGAAAAACATCGTGAATCCTGTCTAACTCTGGAGGCAATTCCAACTGATAAGCCACTGGGCTACTCGCCTCAAAACCCAATAAAGCCCAATGAACCGCGGACTCAACTTGCCCTTCTTACCGAACCTTAATATCTTCTTCCAAGGAGAAACCTTTAAGAAGATCATATCACCTACTGAGTACTCAATCTCCTTACGCTTCAAATCTGCATACGACTTTTGCCTATCAAATGCTTCTTTTAACCGGTCCCTAATTATCCTGACCTTATCCTCAGTATCAGCTACCAACTCTAGTCCAAGAACTTGTCGCTATCCTAGTTCGGTCCAACAACTAGGTGTACGACACCTTCGTCCATACAGTGCTTCATATGGTGCCATTCGAATACTCACCTGGTAACTGTTATTGTACGCAAATTCTGCCAACGGCAAGTAATCCTCCCAAGTACCTCGAAAGTCAATCAGGAATCCCCTCAACATGTCCTCCAGAATCTGAATAACCCTCTCTGACTGACCATCAGTTTGGGGATGGAAAGCCGTACTAAAGTTCAATCGCGTCCCCAACGCCTCATGCAACTTTTTCCAAAATCGAGATGTGAATCTGGGATCCCAGTCAGAGACAATCGAAACTGGGACTCCATGAAGTCACACAATCTCCGCCACATACAACTTGGCTAACTTTTGAAGTGAAAAGTCAGTACGAACAGGTATGAAATGGGCCGATTTGGTCAACCTATCCACAATCACCCACACCGAGTTTTTCTTCGATGGTGTCAAGGGTAGCCCACTCACAAAGTCTATGGTTAGCCTCTTCCACTTCCAAAGTGGTATCTTCACTGGCTGTAACAGTCCAGAAGGTAATTGATGCTCAGCTTTCACTTGCTGGCATGTCAGACATTTCCCTATAAACTCCGTTACTTCTCGTTTAAGTCCAGGCCACCAGTACAATTCTCGTAAGTCGTGATACAACTTGTTCCCTCCGAGATGCATGGCACAAAGTCCTCCATGAGATTCCTTCAATATTGTCTGCCTCAAATCAAAGTCCTTCAGAACATAAATTCTTCCTCGGAAACACAGAACTCCTTCGCCATCTAACCCAAACTCAGAAGTTTCCCCTTCCTTAACTTGTTGGAAACGAGCGACCAAAGACTCATCGTTCAACTGCTTTTCCTTAATCTGATCCACCCAGGTTGGCCTCACTTGCAACTCAGCCAATAGACTTCCATCATCATACAGACTCAGACGAGCAAACATTGCTCTCAGATCAGATACAGTTCTACAACTTAGAGCATCGGCTATCACATTAGCCTTGCCTGGGTGATACTCGATCGAACAGTCATAATCCTTAAGTAACTCAATCCATCTCCTCTACCTAAGGTTCAGCTCCTTCTAAGTCAACAAATACTTAAGACTCTTATGGTCAGTGTATATAATACACCTTTCTCCGTACAAGTAATGTCTCCAAATCTTAAGTGCAAATATCACTGCTACCAACTTTAAATCATGAGTCGGATAGTTCCCCTCATGAGGCTTAAGCTGTCGTGATGCATATGCAACCACCTTACCCTCTTGCATTAACACGTAGCCCAAACCCACGTGTGATGCGTCACTGTACACAGTAAAATCCTTCCCAGACTCTGGCTGAATTAACACAGGTGCTTCAGTCAGAACTTTCTTCAACTTCTCAAAAGCTTCCTCTGCTTCTTAGTCCATACAAACGGTACTCCTTTCCTTATGAGTTTTGTCAAAGGTGCAGCCATCACAGAAAAACCTTCCACAAACCTTCTGTAGTATCCTGCTAGTCCTAGGAAACTCCGTATTTCCAACACTGACCTAGGCGGCTTCCACTCCAAAATCGCTTCAATTTTCTGAGGGTCCACCTTAATCCCATTAGCAGAGACCGCATGTCCTAAGAAGGTTACCTCCTCAACCAAAGTTCAGACTTGCTGAACTTCGCAAAGAGTTCCTTCTCCCTTAACACTCGCAGCACTATACGAAGATGCTCATCATGTTTCGCTTTAGTTTCAGAATATACCAGGATATCATTAATGAAGACGACTACGAATCGATCCAAGAATGGTTGGAACACCCGATTCATCAGATCCATAAATGCTGCAGGAGCGTTCGTCAGTCCAAATGGCATAACCAAAAACTCGTAATGACCATACCGAGTCTTGAATGCCGTCTTATAGATATCCGCCTCCTTGACCCTTAACTAATGATATCCAGATCGGAGGTCGATCTTAGAAAATACAGAAGCCCCTCTAAGCTGGTCAAACAGATCGTCAATCCTTGGCAGTGGATACTTATTCTTAATTGTTAGTTTGTTCAACTGGCGATAATCAATGCACATCCGGATTGTACCATCCTTCTTCTTCACGAATTGCACTGGTGCTTCCCATGGAGACACGCTTAGCCTAATGAAGCCCCTATCTAACAACTCTTGAATTTGAGCCTTTAACTCCACTAACTCCTTCAGTGCCATCCTATACGGTGCGATGGACACAGCGTCGTTCCAGGCAACAAATCTATTCCAAACTCAACTTCTTGGTTCGGAGGCAATCCTGGAAGCTCCTCCAGAAAAACATCTTGGAACTCCTTTTCGGTCCTAACCTTATCCACTGTCAGTCCCTCCTCTTCCGACTGACTTACAAATGCCAAATAGGCCTCACAACTTTTTTGAATACACTTATCAGCTCTTAATGCCGACACCACATTGGAAAAATAATCCCTCCGCTCACCTATCACCATAACCTCCTCATCCTTTGTGGTCCTTAACACCATTCGTTTAACAGCATAATCCAGGGTCGCCTTATGCTTAACAAGCCAGTCCATTCCCAAAATGAGATCAAACTCTCTGAACGGTAACACCATCAGATCTCCAAGGAAAATCCTACCTTGAGTTTCTAAGGGTACATCCCTATACAGTTTGTCTACCCTAACCGAGTGACCCGAAGGACTTAGTACAGATACCCCACTCACAATCTCCCTAGAGCAGTCCAAGTTGTCCATAATCCGTTCTGTGGCCTCCAACCAATATTCTGCCACATTCAGGGCTATACCAGACACGCCCCTAAAGATCTACGCTCTGTTAGCCCGAAGTCATTCAGAAATAGATCCCTGAACTCCAATGCCCGTACTTGCCCCGGCAACCCTTTCCAGAACACGAAGCATTCCCTATGACAGGGCATCATCCCCGGCACCGCAGTTATGAGACTCTACCTCTGTTGTCAGTGGTCCCGGTGCATCCGCCGCCGGTATATGTCTCGAAGACGAAGATCTCGCTCGAGCACTTCCTCGGCTCCGTCCACTGCCTCTTCTACTCATATCGTATTATCTTGATTACAAATTTTTATACATCAATTAATATTCCAGTGTTTATTACAGATGTTTTATGAATCAGACAGTAGTTCAGAGTTTGTTTTCGTAGAATCGAAGTCTAGCTACAGTTTCAGTCTCTTATCAGATTTTCCTATGGTTTCAGTATCATCCTATCTAGAGTATCCTAGCAGGATTTCAGTACAGACAGATAAGTTAGAAAAATATTCAGAAGAGTTCAAAGTAATACTTACAGGCTTGAGCCGGAGATTCTGAATGCCACCTTCTAAAGATCTAAAATTTGATAATCGCGTTTTTCGCAATCTTTATAATTTTTTTTGTTTTTGAAAATCTTTGTTTTTTTATAACCCATTCCACAGTCGAGTTGTTGCAACCTAGGCTCTAATACCACTAAATGTAACACCCCAAACCCAGCCCAAATGTTATGACCGGATCTGACATGCCACATCGAAGCGTTCAAAATATTTTATATTGTTGATCCAGAAAAACTTACTTAGTGTTTTAAAAGATAATTTCATTATAGGTTAAAGTGAATGGAAGCTGTGCACCAGGTAGGAAACTGGAAAAGAGGTGGTGAGTCCATCGGACTGCTTAAGTACCAAACTCCCTTCGGATCCAATCCTAGACATGCATACCGTCATTGCCACACCTTAACGTCATGGATATTTCTAGGAAATCGATTTGATTAAGTCATTTTTAGGAAAAGTGATTAATCTTGGAAAATACTTTCATTGTGGAAGCTTTGCTTGTTGTCGTGTTATTTTGAAATCAATTGTTGTTTTTGAAAACGCGCCCTAAAGCTATCCAATTTCAACAGTTAAAATAAGTAATACCTATCTTAGTAATACATATTAAACCATCAAAAATAATTAAGCGGCCTTATTACATTTAAAAACCCAAAACTTCAAACGTAAATAAAAGGATGTCCAGTTCACCAGAAGAAAATCAAACTTTCAGAACGGGTGGCCACTCTGAATTCCCTCACAGCTCCAAGCCCACTATGGTTGGGGATTACCAGCATGGATGAAAATAAAAGCAGTGAGTTTGGGGAAACTCAGTGTGTAAATTAACCCAACCATAGCCTATATCAGCTCAAACCACAGAAATAGAATAAGTTGGCCTTAGCCCAGAACAGAATTCAGAATAAAGCCCATAGGCCCATAACAGAACAGATATTACATGTTTATGCAGAAACCCAACCCAAATTCATCCATAACACCCCCGTACCAGCCTTACACCATGTGGGGAGACTACTCACCTACCTAACCGCTACACACCACAGAAATCACAGCGAGGCTGCCAGATATTGTGACGAAGTCACCAGATACAGATATTGTGGTAGAGCCACCAGAACAGATATATGTGGCAGAGCCACCAGATCAGATAATTGTGGCATAGCCACCAGGACAGATATATGTGGTAGAGCCACCAGATCAGATAATTGTAGCATAGCCACCAGGGTGCTTCCTCCATAGTATAACCCAAGTCCCTATGCAACAGATATATGATCATGACATACATTATACAGAATCAGATCGTCATGCTTTTCAGTCAAAAGTAACCCTAGGGGTATAATGGTAATTTTGCATACATAGGGGTATTCAAGTAATTTAACTATTCTTAAGGATTTCATACATAACATAGCCATTTACGTACGATCAGAAACACTTACCGTATTTTCTTACCAATTTGGGCTTGTTGCCCATTATCCCATTTTTGGCCCATTAAGCCCAAAAATATCGAAATGCACAAAATCGTGCACTCTGCAGTCTTATCACTTTAATTTACCATATACATCAAACTATTAATCTCATGAGCATTCACACACTCGCAAGATCTCAAAATACCGGCTTTTCGACATTTCAGCTTTTCGTCTTGTGCCGATCTAGTCTATAAGAGGGTGTTAGTTACACACCTATTTGCGATGATATGCTGACGAGATCCACACACGAACTGCGTATGATTGGATTACTAACACGTTAATCTAACTATTCAAATATGAACTACGTATTAACCCCTTACAATATTCGGCCAACCACACCTATGGATCATAGTAAGCTTATAAGAAATTAATAAGCAACTCATTAACAAATTTTTGTCAATGTTTACCACTTAATCATAATTTCACTACAAGTTGTCTTCCTGAGAAACAGTCACTAAATCATTTATAACTGGAGATACGAAACTCCGAATCAAGTGTCGTTAATTTTTCCTGAAAATAGACTCATATATCTTCTATCCATAAAATTTTCAGAATTTTTGGTTTGGCCAATCAATACCAGATTTTTCTTAAAGTTTCCCATGTTTCACTGTTTGACTAATCTGACCACTCTTCATTACGAATCAAATTTCTCATTGTACAAAATTCAAAATATGTTCTCGTTTATTTCATTTGAAGCTAGACTTATTAAGCTTTAATTAAATAATTTATTCACCTTCTAAATCATCTCTCATAATTTATGGTGATTTTTCAAAGTCACGTTACTGCTGCTGTCCCAAGCAGATTCATTGTCAAATCACTCTTTCACACATAACTTGCATGCATGTTATTTAAACATGTATATCACCAATCAATCATCATATATCTATGATTTTACTTAAGTATAATCTACATTTCATCATTTTAAAGCACAACATGTTAGCCGATTTTTCCCTTTAGTATCTAAGGCACATGCATGCTCATTTGTTTGGCTCAACTTCACCTATCTTCCATTTTTCATGAAAAGAACATGAAACAACAACCATTTCCTTCATTTTAATTCATGACTAAATGCTCACAACACAACCAAAAACCAAAATATGCTTCAAGAGTTAAGGTAGAATCAAGAAGAACTCATGAACCTCAAAATAAAAGCAAACTACCATGAACTTACCTTCAATTTTCTTCCCCAAGTGACCGAACATTCAAAAGCTTTCTCCTCTCCTTTCTCTTCTCTAACTTTAGGCTATGATGAACAAAGATGGACAAAACTTTGTTCTTTTCACCCCTTTTTTTAAATAAAATTTCATATTTCATCCATTTAATTCTTTAATACAAAAGACATGAAATTCCCATCATGGAACATTTACCTAACCCATTATCATGGAACATTTACCTAACCCATTATCATGAAACATTTACCTAACCCATTATAATGGAACATTTACCTAACCTATTATCAATTTGTATCAATTTGTACCTTAAATTATGGATATCAAGTGCACATTTTGTCTACAATAACATGATGGCCGGCCACTTCATGTAAAATGGGAGGTTTGACATGCAAATCCTCCTATTTTGCACAACTATTTATTTGGCAACTACAAATTAGCCTATAGCATTTTCAAACATTTTCACATAAGTCCTATTTCATAATTTCACTCACAAATGACAAAATCAAAGCATGAAATTTTGCCAACATTCACAGAATTCCCAAAAATTAGGGCGTTACAGTCAGTAACCCCTATGAAGTATTTCCATTTAGTTCTAACGTGCTTGTATACCTTTTCCATGCTATTCTTGGGGATTATGTTCATAACTTTGTCTTTTCATTGCAGATACAATGACGAACCCAAAAGGAAAAAAGACTACCGTCCCCGCCTCAAAGAAATGAAAAGGAGCAGCATCCTCCTTGGGTATCACTGCCGAGATCAGGCACCCATTCCTCCAATTTCCACCGGGACCACAGGAGGAACTTTTCCAGATATTACGAGCCCAAACCCTAGGTGTGGGCTGTTGCATTGACTGGACCGCCTTAGAGCAGATCCAATTGGTTGATGCAGTCCGGGCACTCTTAACGACTGACTTGTGAGGGCTATTCTTCGAGATCGTCGAGCTGACGTACCTTGAACTCACACTCGAACTCTATTCAACCTTTCACCTCCAAGTTGTTACAACAGAGTTCGATGATCCTAGAATGGTCCAGTTCTGTCTCGACAGTTTAGTCCGTCAGTTGAGTGTACCTGAGTTTGGAGTTGCGTTAGGACTATACACAGAGGAGTACATGGATGACGACGACTTCGCTAACCTCCATCACCACATCCACTACCCTCCTTCAAACTGTTGGAGGGCCCTCGTACCTGCTTCGGCCACCTATGACCTGAGTCACTCCAAGGCATTGGCTCTCACCCCATCCCTGCGATACCTACATGCCATCCTAGCCTACACCTTGACAGGACATCGAGAGAGTACCGGCATCGTCAACATTAACGACGCCTACTTTTTATAGAGCATGGCAAAGGGGCACGTGTTTGACCTTGCCTATTTCATCGCCCTTGCCATTTGCCATCAGACGGAGTGGCAGAGGAAGGGAGTCATATCCATCGGCCTTTATGTGACTCGCCTGGCACGGTACTTCGGTCTCCTCAACATGGTGAAGTAAGCATCCTCCCTCACTCTCATCTATTAGATGTCCCCATAGGCCATCCCGAGTATGCTGCATATGATGATGATTGAGTGATGACGTGGATTTGATCCTCCCCAGTACTGCCTTGTCCAGTCAGTCAAGTAGGAGGACCCAGAGGACATTGCTGTTGATATCCCTCCACCTCACAAGGATCCAGCCTCTTAGCCACCACCTATTCATCGTCCAGTTCATGCGGCGGCTTCGCTCTCTGACATCTCTGAGCGCCTAACTCGATTCGAGCAGTAATGTTTTCAACACTTTGATCACATTGATGCAACTCTACATCAGATTTGTCAGCACCATCACATCTCATCACCGCCCCCATCTTGCGAACCATCTAGCGATAAAGATGTTTAAAGACTTTTATTTATTATTTTTATGTTTTTATTTCTATCTTTTTTTAATCTACTTTTTATTTTATTTTTCTTTTATTTTACTTTTATTTCATCCTTAGGTTTATATTGAAGAATTTATACTTTCGGCCATTTCTTTCCGAGTAATCATGCTTCTTTATATTTCCTAAAGAGTTATTGATTCTATCACAGTTATAAAGAGCTCCAAAGCTCACTATTACTTAGGAACTTGAAACTCCAGTAGAAAAGGTTCTCCACAACTGCCATGTCCTGCCCGACCACCACGAAAACGTCTTCGCTGGACACTGTGGTTGTGGAACCTAACCTTTACCACCACCGGAGTATCCTCCTCCAATCTCATCATTGCCTTTGCCGATTACTTTCAATGACTCCAAGTCAAGGATTCCATTCATCATTCAGGAAGTTTCACTTCTTTTCCTATCTTATGATCTTACATCTATATTTTTCAGTAAAGCTAACTTTGTACATTGAGGACAATGTACATCTAAAGTGTGGGGGGATATTTATATCATTATTAGAAAAATCCCTGAATTTTTTCTTGTTCTTAAATAATCTTCTCATATCATTATTAGAATGAATTTTAATTAATTTATGATTTTTATTGATATGTCTTGAATTAAAACATAGACATTTTATGCATTGATTGTTAGACTTTAAGGAATTAGAGAATCAAGCATGATAAGTTGATTTTTTGAGAAATAAAAATTTTTAGGTTGTTTCCCCAAGTTTAGGTATTATCTTGAGTTGAAATTCACAGGTTTAACATCAAAAATCCATAATTTTTGTGAGATCTTGAGCCTTTAGAGCGTCTATTATTTCTTTCATGCTCACTTTTATTATTTCTATGAGTGCGTCAATATTGATTTGTTATTCTAGAACTTGCTTGATTATGCATGTCAAGACCACACCTTTTATTTGATATGTTGAGATGATAAAGGCACCTAGGTTTAACCCACTCACTCCATAAAAGCCTACCACAATAATTAACCCTTAGTGAACCCCCTTTATTCTAACAAGCCATTAATTGATTTACCCTCAATATTAACCCATAATCCATTATTGTTGAAATCCCCTAAATTAATTTGATCCCTATTTTTGTCGAGATTTGATTTGAATAAATTGCTTAGCTATGTTTTATATTTGATAGCTAGCCTATGTTACTTGACTTGATCCTAAAAAAACAAAAAACATACATTCATATCAGTAGTATTTCTTTGTTTTTGAGCCTAAGTATTTAATTCCATAACCATGAAGAAAAGCTCAATTAGGAATGTAAATTGTCAATTGTAGTATTTTTCTAGTTAGGTAATTTTTCAATTCAATCTCGATTCTAACCTTCCTTTTCAGCTTGTGACCACACCCCTTAACCAAAGCCAAGTTACAACGCTCTAAAAGACTTTTTGATTGATGTATCATCTCAATATATAGTGGTGGAGATTTATTTTCACGTAAGCCTATGGTAATAACTTTTCATATTGACTGTTGACTGCTAAATTTCTTGTCATTAAACACCTCGAGTGATTTGAGTGAATCTTAAGTGAGGATGTGAAACTCTATGATATTTTGAATCAAAGGTTATTACTTAGATGAAGGGAGACACCTATGTTTTCGTAATAAAATGCTCAACTTAGAATGCTTGAAACTTTGATGTTCTTCGAGTTGAATTTTCAATGTGTGACTACTTATGGATTATTTTGAGAGACTATTGATGAGAATTATAAGTTCAGAAGAATTTATTTTGATTGTGAGTTGAGGATTTTGCTTGAGGACAAGCAAACGCTTAAGTGCGGGGGTATTTGATAAATCGCAATTTATACATATTTTTATCCCATGCTTAGCACATTTATGGATGATTTCTCCTTAGATTTGGTGAATTCGAAGCTCCCAATCCTTTAATTTCATGTTTTATACTTAGGTGAGCATAGGAGAGTAAAAAGAGCAAGAAATAGACCGAAAACGGAGAAAATGGACCAACATGTGAAATCAACACGGCCTGGACTTTCGTACATGGGCAAACCACACGCCCGTGTCCTTTTAGCAGAATCGAGCACGACATACATGGGTAGACTACACATCCGTGTTTATTTAACAGCCTTGAACACGGATTGAAGAAATTGAACATGGGCATGTCCCTGTCGAGCCCAAGTTTAGTCCTATTCGAAAAAGGCCACTCTTGAGGGCTTTTAGGAATTCTAAAGCCTATTTAAACACACTACAGGAGGATTAGAGGGGACACACGGAGTAGAAGGCAAGGAATTACTCAAAGAAAGCCGATTGATCCATCTCAGAAGCCGAATTCACCTTCAAGACTGAAGATCTCCCTTCAGTTCCCTTCAAGAGTTCTTGGGTTTTCTTTATGTTTTGTTATCATTATTCTTTTGAGATGTTTTCTTTCATAAATATGAACTAAACCCCCTAAATACCTAAGGGAAATGAAACCTAAGACGGATCTTTTTATTATTATCTAAATTATATGATAAATATTTGACTTGTTCCTAATTATGAGTTTTTAATTCCTACTTTAATATTCCAGGATATTGATTCAAGTATTTATGTACTTATTCAGAGGAGCAAAAGTCCCTATCTAATAGTAGATTTAACATAATTAAGTGGAGTTGATTGCACGCCTAGAGATAGGGTGACATAATTTTACCGGATTAGTGTGAAACCTAATAAGGGAATCCATAGATCGAGTTAATGCAACACTAGGGGTTTTAATTAGAAAGAGATTTCAATTAATCAACCTAGTGTTGGATGTTGTTAGTCTCGAGAGAGATAATAATATAACTTATGGATTTCTACAGATCAAGTCAAGTGAATAAATCGCCTGATTCAGAGTCAATAACAAGTGAAGTCTAGGTGGATTTTTCCCTTAGGTATTGTCCAAATCATTTAGTTTTCCCAAAAGTTATTCCCAATTTACTTTCTGTGCATTCTTATTTTAGTAATTAGTTTAGATAAATCAAACCCCTTTATTTTTAGGCTAGATAATAAAAAGAAAGTTAATACTAGTACTTTTAGTTCCTTTGGGTTTGACATCCCGGTCTTGCCATAAGTTATACTACTGCTCGATAAGGTGCGCTTGCCTTTGTCATGATAATAGTTAGTTTTCAAGAATGGACATTCATAAATTATAAAACTTATCACGATTCACATCACATCAGTTGGTTATTTTATAAGTGTTAATTAAAGGGTAAAGTAGTAAAACAATAAATAAAAGCATGTACAAGTAAAATAATGCTATCATCTTTTTCCATTTTCTTGTGTTTGCTCCAAATCACCATTGTTGAGCTTGAGAAAATTTAGACAAGTTTCTTTGGTGCATGGTGAGGTTTTTGAACCCCATTTTTAATGATTTTTATGTTTTTAAACTTGTTTTAGCTTAATCTACTTAGCTCGGTGGTTGAATTGTAAAGTTATAAAATTTTTAAGGTTTTTCCATGAATGATTTAATTAATATTTGTGAATTTTTTGATAGATTGTTAAGTCTGATTGTTAGATAAACATGTTTCGTTAAGTAAATTTTGATGAATTTAAAGTTTAAGGACTTAATGGTGAAAATAGTAAAATTCATGGTTAACGTTGTGAATTAGAGAAAGTTAGGGTTGCTTGGAACCTTAAGAATATTTGGGTATTATGATATTTTATTTTATTGGTTAAATTATAAGATATAAATTTAGAGGCTAAAAAATAAAATGTTAAGATGTTAGGGATAATTTTTGTAATTTCACTTTAATATGGATTATAGGTTTGAATTGGATAATTGTAGTCAACTGAAATATTTAATTGAGTTAAATTATTTAATTAGATCAAGAAAAGAATCAACCAGACTTGAATCGAGGAAAACTGAAAGTCTTGGATTAATTCTCAACTTTTGTTGATATAACAATTGTGGTTGAGGTAAGTTGTATGGATTTTATATTTATTAAATGTTATTTTGGTTGATTATTTGTTAATATTATATTTTTTTACAATTGATTCAGTAATAATTCAATAATTGAATACTTGATGACAAAAGTTCCATTTGAACCCAGAGAATGCTTAGGATACAAATGACATGTCTTTAAGGATTATATGTTCGGGTGCTAGTCTTGGATGTCCCACCGATGGTTGAGATCTTGCATTTGTTGCAGATTTTCCACAGTTCGTGTAAGCAGCATCGTGTAGCTAATATCCCAACCCACAGCTCGTGTGAGCATTATTGAAAAGGTTATGGTTATATACAAATATGTTCCCGAGTATCCAATGTTATTCTATACGGTTCAACGGTGCAGTAAAGTAATGGAAATGTTTAGATATGAAATTACGGTTATCAATGATCTTATGAAATGGTAAGTTGAGTTACAAAATGAATAAATAAGGGCATTAGTCACATACGTGAATTAATGTGAGTAAATGTAACTCATTTCATGTTGTATGCTATATTTCATAGATTATGAATTGTTAAGTTATTTGCAAATGTTATGTATTAAGCTTGGTATAAGCTTACTTGTGTATGTTCCCTTAATCTTGGTGTGAATGTGTCTATATAAAGTTGTTTTTGTCTTTTGATATAAACATTATTTAAGTGTTTGAATCATGGTACGAATGAACGTGAATGAATAAGAAGAAATTATAAGTTTGGTATGAGTTTTATATATGATCTTATAAATTTGAATGCAAATTAGTTGATGTGTCATGTGAATTGAGGTTGATAATTGAGTTATGGTGTCAATGAGGACATATTGATTAGGCACTTAGGTTGATGTTTTGGCATGTTTT